>NC_059433.1:139236-200432 GCF_021028975.2 Sphaerodactylus townsendi | reverse complement strand
GTGTGTGTGTGTGTGTGTGTGTGTGTGTGTGTGTGTGTGTGTGTGTGTGTGTGTGAGAAAGAGAGAGAGAGAGTGTGTGTTTTGGATCTTCTTAGGGGGGCACAACCTGCTCCCCCTCCCAACTTCTCCCATACAAGGCTATGGAGGAGGTTGGTGAGAGAGCCTAAGAGAAAGAAAAGGTGGGCGTTCACGGATCGGTAAGGCAGTTGGGCTTTTCCTCCAGAAAATGTCAGCATTGCAAAAGACAAAAGTGCTTCCTTGGCTGCAGCGAGAGGACAGTCCAGGGTGGAGGGTTAGCAGATGGGTTGAGATGAGCGTAGTTCTTTTAATCGACTTTTCTTTTGCAAAAAAAGAAAGGGAGATCTGCTTTTGATTCATGTTCAGGAAACCTCCTTGCACCCCATCCTAAGTGGAGAGATGTTAAAGTTGCAGCAGATTGGAAAGGGGTGGGTGGGGGGAGGAAGAAAGTTTGCGCAGGACCCAGCCAAAATGCATTTCCCTTCTCTTATACTTAGCAAGGTTTCATTTTTGGCATCCTTTTGGGATGGAGTTGCATCCCTTTGGTTGCTTTGCTCTGGAGGGTGCAAATTGATATTTAGGGAAGGAGATAACTCAGGCCCCCTTCCCTCTTTCCAACCTGTCTTTCTGTCTTTCATTCTTCCCAAAGAGGGGGGCTCCCTCTTTCCAACCCACATCACAGAAGGAGGAGGAGGAGGAGGAGGATTTATATCCCCACTTGCTCTCCTGTAAGAAGACTCAAAGGGGCTTACAAACTCCTTGCCCTTTCCCCCTCGCAACAAACAAACACTCTGTGAGGTGGGTGGGGCTGAGAGAGCTATGAAGAACTAGCCTAAGGTCACCCAGCTGGCATGTGTTGGAGTGCACAAGCTAATCTAGTTCACCAGATAAGCCCCCACAGCTCAAGTGGCAGAGCAGGGAATCAAACCCAGTTCTCCAGATTAGAGTGAACCTGCTTCTAACCTCTATGCCACGCTGGCTCACTAACAAGATTCGCCAGCTAGTGTGAACAGATGCTCTGAGCTCTCCTGGCTTTTGTTTCCTTCTTATTTTGGGCAAATGACAGATTTACAGGGGAGGTCTAATAAGTCTTGTCCTTTGATCCACTCACTCTGCAGGTGTGGCCAAGGAGGATTTTGCCCCCTAGCCCCCTAGGTGGTGGCATGTTGCAGCACTGATAGGATAGGCCAATGATGGCGAACCTTTTTGAGACCGAGTGCCCAAACTGCAACTCAAAACCCGCTTATGTGTCGCCAAGTGCCAATACGGCATTTTAACCTGAATACTGAGGTTTTAGTTTAGAAAAAAAACCTCATACATTACCATATGTTATAATAGTAAAGAACACATTTAAGGAAGTAGATAGAGAGGCCTATAAATATAATGGTTGCAGCTCAGTCTGTGTGGAATAAGAAGCTCACATGTGAACAAACCAAACCCCTGGTAATAATGGCAGATTTCTATTGCGAAAAAACCAAAGATTTGGAATATGGTAGTAACCACCTTTGGGTGCCACATTCTTGACTCCCAATAACTAGAACTGTTATTGCAACCTGGCCAAAGAAAAGTGTCCCTACATTTTTCCAGGGGAACGGATGGAATTAAGAACAGCTACTGTTGCACAATATGTGTAGTTACCAACCTCCAGGCAGTGGCTGGAAATCTCCTGAGATTACAACTGATCTCCAGGTGACAGAGGTCAGTTCAGTTGGAGAAAATGGCTGCTTTGGAAAGTGGCCTCTTTGCCAGTATACTCCACTGAAGTCCCCACCTGCTCCAAACCCTGCCTCTGAGGCTCCATTCTCCAAATCTCCAGGTATTTTCCAACCTGGGGCTGCAACCATAAACACAGGGCAAATCAGGGGCATAACGAGGCAAACTGGAGCCCTGGGCAAAACCTGACTCGGATCGCTCACATGCCCCCCACGCCTCTTCATGGTAGGAGTGGGGAAACCAACTTGGTTCACCAGATTAGAATTGACTGCTCCTAACCACTACACACCATGCTGGCTATTCATAGTCTTCATATATAAAATCATAGAATCACAGAGTTGGAGGAGACCACAAGGGCCATCCAGTCCAACCCCCTGGCACACACGAACACACAATCAAAGCATTCCCAACAGACGGCCATCCAGTCATTGCTTAAAAACTTCCAAATCAGTCATAATGCTGTGTTTTTCCCTTCAGGAAAAGGACTTCCTTCAGTACATGCATAGCTATTTCACCACTTCTCTACAGCGATACAAGTGGCATGAAATCCACTGACTGTGCGGAAGGAGAACGAATGTAATAATCTGAATTAGAAGATGTGTATTCTGACTGGATGGTTTCAGGTT
Source organism: Sphaerodactylus townsendi (assembly GCF_021028975.2). Lineage (NCBI taxonomy): Eukaryota > Metazoa > Chordata > Lepidosauria > Squamata > Sphaerodactylidae > Sphaerodactylus > Sphaerodactylus townsendi. The sequence goes on along the minus strand of NC_059433.1, from coordinate 198,075 downwards.
GGAGCTGCATTGGTTTGCAATAGAAATGCTAAATTCAAGTCCAGTGGAACCTTGAAGTCCACAAGATTTCCCAGCTATAAACATTCACGAGACAAAACTCCCATTGCCAGATATAAGTAGGAACTCTGAACTGCTCGCCCGCTCGCTTGCCTGCCCCCCGCCCGCCCGCTCGCTCGCCCACCCCCCGCCCGCCCGCTTTGTCGCCTGCCCCCGCTTGCTTGCTCGCCCGCCCCGCCCACTTTGCTTGCTCGCCTGCCCCCGCTTGCTCGCCCACCTCCCTGCCCGCTTCCTTGTTTGCTCAACCCCCCGCTCACCCACCCACTTGCTCGCCCGCCCGCCCCCGCCTGATGGTTTGCTCACCCGCCCCCACTTGCCTGCCCACTTGCTCGCTTCCTTGCTTGCCTACCCCCCCGCCCGCTTGCCCGCCCCCGCCTGCTTGCTTGCCCACTTGCTTGCCCCCTGCCTGATTGCTTGCTCACCCGCCCCCCACTTGCTCACCCGCTCGCTCTCCGCCTGCCCACTTGCTTGTCCGCCCCACCTGCTTGCTTGCCCGCCTGCCCACTTGCCCCTGCTTGCTTGCTCGCCTGCCCCCCCCGCTTGCTTGCTCGCTCGCTCACTCACGAGCTTGCATGCTCGCCCCAGAAGGCAGTGCGGGAGGGGAACGCCCCAGTGCCTTCTGGGGTGTTCCCCTCCCACACTGCATTTCTCAGAGGCCCTTACTGGTGCTTCTGATGACCCGGCCTGGGAGCCACCTCTGGCACGGCGAAGGGGGAGGGGGAGATTCGGCACTCGTGTGCCCAAGGAGAGGTCTCCACGTGCCACCTCTGGCACGTGTGCCATAGGTTCGCCATCACAGGGATAGGCTATCCTGCTTCATTCCTCAGTTTACTGTCACCGTTTTCTGGAAGGCTTGTGTTTTGTGTTTGGGAATCAGTGTGGTTGAGTGCCTATTGAGACTTATAGTTCAGAAGAAGGCCCTTCACTGTGTGTATCAATTCTGTTTTGATGCTTTTTTGCATGAACAGTCCTATCATGGCACGCTCTAAGCTAGCTCTTGTCTTGGTACTCCACATGGTAGTTTTTTCATATGTGCTATTGTGTATATCATATCGAAAGAGATTTTGGTAGGATCCAGAATTAAGTGTCCTGTTGTGGGTGGGGACATGGTAAACAGCTCCCATTAGAAATTATGAGGACGACAGCAGTGATGGTAACGACTGCAGACTCAGTGATGATGGCAACGTCTGTGCTGATAACCTCACACCCGCTACAGCTGAAGCTCTGTTTGGACATACAGATGAGAAGGAGGAATTCCAGTTTTGAAGGATTTTAACCCTTGTGTTTTAGCTTGAATCCTGATTGAGCTAAGGTTTTTGTACTTTTAAAGTTATTGTTGATACCATATTGGGTTTTTTTGACCTTCTTTTCCACTTACAGAGCTAGTTTACTGTTTTTCTTTGAAATAAATATTCAAAAACATTTAACCTACTGATGCCTCAATTAATGTGATTTTATTGGTATCTGTTTTTATTTTTGAAATTTACCAGTAGCTGCTGCATTTCCCACCCGACTTATACACGAGTCAATAAGTTTTCCCAGTTTTTTGTGGTACAGTTAGGTGCCTCGACTTATATGCGGGACAACTTATACACGAGTATATACGTTAGTAGGATTTTGCAGGCTTGGGAGACCGTACCTTGTAGTGTTGTTCACAGGCACTTGGTGCCGGGAATAACAATTGTTTCCAATTGCACACTGTGGCTGACAAAATTCTATCTATTTCCAGAAAGACATTATATATTTTTAACTTTTGAAGTACATATGAATAGCTTAATTTAGCCATTTTAATCCCCTGAGGTGCATCTCTTTGTCTACAATGTGTTTGTTTTCCATGTATGCTTTTTTTAAAGAAAAATTACAAACCTATCATTCAGTATTTGATTCTGAAAGTTGTTTTTGGCAAGCCCTGTAAGCTGTTTCCTATATTAATTCTGCAGATGTGTTTGCTTTTTCATGTGGAAAATGCTCATTGCTTCATTTGCTGCCTGCTGTTTCTGTTTCCCAGACACTCGCTACTGTTGCCTGGATGCGTGGCTGCAACAGAATGCGAGGTTCCCTTTTGGGAAGGGGTCTGGATGTCACTGTTTTGCTGTCCCGTTCAAGAATGGAACAGTTGGAGAAGGGAATATTCTGGACTCAGAACAACAAGGTGGTGGCTGTGAGAAATGGAAGAGAGAGAACAATGTTCTCAGCTGCTTTGGATCCTCATTGGGAAGATAAGCAGGATACAAGTAAATAAAGTAGTGCAAGTGCATCTTGCTATCTATGCTGCTGGGGATGGGAATGCAACCGGGCACATAATGGCCCCTTTGTATAGAATTGTTACTGTGCCCCTGCCATAGGATCTGGCTCCTTCATGAAGATGCAGTCATATAGAACAGCATGGAAAAAAAGAGTTGGAGGAGTTCAGAATCCAGACTGGCTGCATATTTATCTGAGAACACCAGATTTCACTTTTCATCTTGCAAAATATCAATATGCAATTGTTTGTAATAGCTGCGTTTTACTCAGCAGTGTGACTGTAGAAACACTTTTCAGCAACTTTATTTATTCAGTCCTTTTTAGATGTTTGATGTTGGTAACCATGGACCATGACAAGGTAGCTTTTCAAGGTTATGTGTTTGTATGTGTTTCAGCTTTACATGCATGGAAAAACGTTTGTCTCCCTGTTTCTGTTGCTCCACTTATATGTGATGTCTGCACCAAATTGAACATCCAAAAAGAACTATGTTTGTACAGTAAAGAAGTTATTCCAAAAGCATACAAGTTCTGCTTCTTTATAGTTTTGCAGAGATGCAGGGTAATATTTTTAATAAATTAATTAAAATGAACTACAATTCCTCAGCAGTTGCTGCCGGGGTAAGTTATGAGCAGCCCAATCCAGATTGGGTGGGGGGGATAGAACTCACCATAGGAGATGGCACAGCCTGTCCCCCACCCAGCGCAAGAGGTGATGCACTGGCGGGGGGGGGGGAGATATGCAGGTGGGCACCGCATGGGTCCTCAGCACCTGACCTGGAAACCACCGCCATTCTCCAGCCTCACTTATGCAGAAAGCTGCACCAGCATGGTTAGGGCATGCCAGGGGGCGGAGTCAATCAAGGCTGGCTTCCTCGGCCCCTTCAGCCCCTGCACTGATGGGCTGGTCTTGGACATACGCCATGTTTTCCATGGTGTATGTCCATTATCCCCTATGGGGTATTATAGCCAGCTGGGGTTTTCTGGTTTTGTTTTGGGCTTCCCGTGCCATGGAGAAACCCTTTGGAGGTGGCGGGGTGGTGCCGCAGCAGTACTACAACCTGCCGCCAAGGGATCTGGATGTGAAGAAAGAATTTGGCTGCCTTGGTGTGTGCATGTGTTTTTTTTAAAGTGTACTGATATAAAACACGGGCCACTGTGTGATCAGAATGCTGAAGTTGATGGGCTTTTGGTCTGATCTGGACCTTAAGTTTGATCCAGCAGAGCTCTTCTTGTGCAGGAGTATATATGGCATTACGCTCCTACATTCTTAATTTAAATCCTGCAGAGGAAGTGGCCACTGATCTCCCTAAAAAGATAAAATCTCTAGTTGTCTTGCCACTTTCTTCTTGGGATTCAATTTGTCTATATTGTAATTTGTGATAAGCATTTTGCTTTAGTATCCACCTTGCTTGCCACAGTTTGTCTATTCCAAACTTGCTTTATTGATTACATGGTTGGCCGGTACCAGGCTGGGCCCATTAAAGGGACCAGTTGATCTGCAAGTGCTAGAAGGTTAGGGATCAGACAGGTCTGGCTTTCATGGGTGCCAGGCATGAAGTGAAGAATGCTGAACCTGAATCTTTTGCCACATGCATGGGTGTCAGAATCTGTCAACTTCCTGCAGTAACCAGACTCTTCAGTTTGGAAATTGGTTTATAGGCAGGAACACCATGGTCAGAATTCAAGGAAGCCTTGCTGGGCCTGAGTTCCACCCCACCCTAACCCTCAGCATCCCAGCAGGGTCAAATCACTAGAAATGTTCTCGGGCTGTGCCAAAGCCTCCAAGGCCAAAACAGAGATGACAGAGATAACAGAGATAAGATAAATGAACATACATGAGCATAAGGTTGGCAGCATAAAAAGCCAAGGACTGCAATGCTGCCACCTTCTCTTGGGCCTGGCAAAGGCCAGGAAAGAGCTGAAATCTTGACAGGGTCTTGACAAGAGGATGCAAGAATACAGTCAAGAATACTTTGGGGCAGGATATGTTGATGCTGACCATAGAGGCTGTCTTCAGCGAAGAGTGCTGCACACCCACTTGATCACCTCTGTGCACCCACCTCAGGTTGTCCCTTCTTTATGTTTCAGGGGAGCTTAAGGCATCACAGCACATGAAGTCTTCCCACCAGACCCACAGGTTATAACTTTCTCCGTCCCTTCCCCCTCCCGGTTTCTCCCGTCCCATTCTCATGGGAACGGCATGCTCATCTCTCTCCGTGAGATAAGGCCTCTGCCAGAGAAATCGCAGCCGATTCTGGCCCATCGCCCGAGCTCTGGAATCTACTCAAGGCCAAGCGGCTGTGCTGAGAATCAACACCATTGAAACCTTTACACTCTGCTTCCCCTAAGAAACACTTCTCCCCCCCTGGTTTGTGTGGGGGCTGCACGATGGAAAGCAGAAATAAGGAGGGGGGCGCTAATATTTTCTTAGCCACACCCATTGATTATGCAACCAGCTGAATAATTCCCACCCAGGAAACCAAATATTGCAAGCGTTTGCCATGTTAAAACGAAGAGTCCAGGATGGCGTCAATTTCATAATGCTTGTACATCAATTATGGTCGGCGGGGGTATCTCCAGAGGGTCGTACCAGGCATCGGAAGCGGGAGCCCTCCTTGAGTAACCTGGAATGAAAGATACAGGATGTATATTAATGGCGAATTAGGCAGATCTAACCGGGCAGTAAATATCATTAATCACTTTCGTAATTCTAAAAGGTCCCACTTAATTTTTTTTTTGCCCAGTTTTGAAAATTTATGCACGTCTCTGAGATTTTTAGTAGACAAGCAGACCCAAGCCCCAACATCGCGAAAGGGAAGTCAGATCGATGTTTATCCTCCTGGAACTTTTGGGAGTCTTTAGCTTGCTGCAAAGCAAAGTTCGAACCGCTTTTCCACCCCTCAGCCAGAGATGAAATCCACTGTTGGAATTCTGGAGGATGAAGCGCCTCCGCCGGTAGTTGGGGCAACGGTGGGAAGGAGCCGCCAGGACAATTTCAAAGGGGTTTTTTTGCTGCACTGCTATGAACCCGCATTGTTAAAGGCAGTATTCCGCAAACGGAATTAAATCGCACCAGCTGTCTTGGTGATAGTTGGTGTAATAACGTAGATAATGTTCAAGAGTTCTGTTCGCCCTTTCTGGACTCACCGTCACTTTGAACGCGGTAGGGGGCGGCAACCGCCGGGTGTAGCCCCCAACATCCAGGAAAGCTTTCCAAAATTTTGAAATGAATTAGGGCCCGCTATCGGACACCACCTTGAGGGGGGAGGAGTGTAGACGGTATATATGCTAAAATGAACAACCACGCCAATTTGGGAGCGGAAGGAATGGAGGCGCAGGGGATGAAATGGGTTTGTTTGGAAAACAGGTCCACCACCACCCACAAGACTGTGTTTCCCTGGCTCTCCGCAACTCCGTAATAAAATCCATTGAGATGACTTCCCCAGGGCGGGAGGCGACCGGGAGAGGTTTTAACAGTCCATGGGGCTTTCCCGGGATGGATTTGGCCTCCGCGACAAACAGAGCACCCCTTGATATAAGTCTCACGTCTTCACGCATGGCTACCACCAACAGAATTGGCGGCGGGCTAAGTGCAGTGTCTTGAGAAAAGCCAAAATGTCCAGCTGAGTTGGCATCATGGCAGGCTTCGAGAACCCGTTTGCGAAGGGTATCTACCAACAATTTCCGCACTTCCAAACACCATTCACTAAGCGCAGCTGGGAGTCACCTTCCTCCGGCCGGCAGCTCATCCGACGCAATTCCTCGAAGTTCTTATGAAGGTATATACAAGGCTGGGAACGGGCGCTGGAGGAGGATGATGTCTGGGATCGAAAGTGACGCGCCAACCCTGAAGTTGGGAGGGGGAGAGGACAGTGCTGATGTCTCTGTAAGGCAGCTCCACCCCTGGTGAAGCTGCTTAGTGCATCAGCCAGTTTGTTGGTTTTTCCGGGGAAAAAATGGACGGTGAAGGAAAAACGGGAAAAGAAATCGGCCCAACGTAGTTGTTTTGCAGACATTTTGAGGGGGGGGTAGAGAGAGCAGCTAAGTTCTTGTGATCCGACCAAACCTGGAAGGGGTGTTTAGCCCCCTCAAGCCAGTGCGACGCCAAGTAGAAAGCGCTTGCCTTGATGGCAGCAGTCTCTTTATCCCCTACGGTCCAGTTGAGTTCTGCACCGGAGAATTTTTTGGATAAATAAGCACACGGAACAAGCCGCATTCATTTTTATTTCTCTGCAATAGGGATGCTGCCTTTGAGTCCGTTGCGTCCACGTGAACTACCTAAGGAAGGTCTGGGTCGCGGTGTTTTAAGACAGGCTCGGTAGTGAAAGCCGCTTTCAAAAGCTGGAAGGCTGTTTGACATTCTTGAGACCAAGGGAGGGGAGCCCCGGGCTTGGCAGCTTTCAGAGCTCCTTACCTTTAGTGCGCACAGGTCTGTGAGCGGGAAGGGTCAATTCAGCAAAACGGGGTATAAAGTCACTTTATAAAATTAGTAAAACCCTAGGAAAGATTGTAGCTCTTCCTCGTTATGGGGTTGGCCATTGCTGGACTGTTTCAACCTTTGCAGGATCCATTTTTAAACCTTCGGATGAGATCCTGTAGCCCAAATAGTTTATGGAGGGTTGATGAAAGTAGCACCTTAGACAGTTTTATGAAGAGGGAGTTGTCGAGCAAGCTGCTGTAATACTTCCCGAACCAAAGCCTCATGCTCCTCCACGGCTTCAGAGTAAACAAAACATCATCTGGTACACAACTACCACTTTATATAATAAATCATGCAAAACTTCATTTATGAGGGCTTATGAAAGCGCCGGGTGCCCCAGCTAACCCGACGGCATAATTCGCATTCGCACTGTCCTAATTTAGTGTTAAATGCTGTCAAATGCTCGTAGAAATTTTGCAATTCTGACTCTGTAGTAGGCTTCTCTTAAATCCAACTTAGTAAAAATCCGTCCCTCGCTCCAATGCATCAAAAAAGCATCCTTGATTAAGGGCAAGGGGTATTTATTGGACATGGAAACAAAGCATTTAATCCTCGGTAATCGGTACAAAGTCTTAAAGACCCGTCCTTCTTCTTTACAAACAGGACAGGAGCGGGCGCATGAGCATGCTTGGTAGTCCGTCGTATGAAATCGCGCCAGCAAGGTTTTTATCTAAGAAGGCACGGTGGAGTTCTTTCTCCCCAGCTCATGCGACAAATTCTACCCTTGGCAGTTGAGCCCCGGCCTGTAGTATGATTTTGCAGTCAGCGTCTCTATGGGGGGGCAATTGGTCACATTCCTGTTCTTGAAACACTTTACAGGGTCCTGGTAAGTTGGAGGAATGCCTGTGGAATTGAGAGCCATAGGGGTGCGGCACCGTATTGAAGAAACCAAGGGATTTAACCTATTGGATGGGGGGTTCTCCCTCCACCATATGCTCTCCACAGGGGGGATCAGTGAATTCCTAGAACTGCCTTCCTTCCAAATAATATTTGGTTCATGTAGCAATGCAATCACGGCATGCCCAGGACAATGGAATGTTTACACCGGACCAAGTATGAAACTAATTTTCTCCCAGTGGTCAACGCTAAACGAAGGAGGACAGGTTATGCGTTTTGAATCGAGCCGGGCCTTCGGCTCCGAAAGTGGGCTGTCATTCATTTGTGTGAACGGTAAGGGTTTTATATAGAGGAACTCTTTCTAAACCGAGCTCTTCAGCCACTTGGGGCCGTGATAAGCAATGGGAGCAACCAGAATTCACGAGGGCCGAGGCTAAAATGCGCGGTATGCTTAGCAGGGTTGGCCAGAATTGCTTGAACAGTAATGGGGGGCGCTGCCTTCACTCACCGCATCTGAAGTAGGATCCACATCCATGGGTGCCGATGAGAGGCAAACAGCCACTTCCCCCTCCTCGATGTCAACTTCGGTAACCGCTTTAGACGAACCCGCTGGAGGAGTGGTCGTGGATTTCCGCGGTGGCTTGGCAGAGGTGGTGCGTAACGTCGGTGCGGTAGGGCTTCTGTTTTTCTCGCGCAGTACAGCCAGATGGCCTGGTCCCCCGCACAAAGGCACAATCCTAAACGCCGACGGCGTTCAGAGGTGGTTTCGGTAGAGACCTGCCGCGCTTTACTTGGCGAAGTTGTAGAGGTGGTCGTAGATGGCGGGTTTCGGGCGCCGTCGCCTCTGCTTGTGCCGTGAGGTCTAAACGCAGCTTCACACTTGCGATCCCAAGTCGATCCACTCAGCCATAGTGCGCTGGATAATGGATGAGAAACACCATCTCTTGAAGTTTTACGCCGATGGCATCAGAGAAGTATTCGTCTCCGGCGGTTCAGGCCAATTCGGAGGAAGTCGAGCAGCCGCCGCCCGGAACTCACAAGCAAATTCGGCAAAAGAACGGCTGTTCTGTTAGTCAGGATTTTGGCGGTACGGATGGCTTCATTTTCAGCGCCTGGATCTTGGAAGCGGGCTCTTAGGGCTTGAAGAAATGCAGCCACTGTGCGAAAGAGTCCTCCCGCTTCGCAGCCTGCAAAGGGTCACAAACCAGTCAGCAGCCACCCCGCCCAGGACAGACCCGATGGTCCGGCATTTTTTCACGCTCAGATCGATATAAGTCATCATATTCCTCCGTATGTGCATCGAAGTTGCAAGATGAAGTAGGGGAGTTTAGTAGCGGTCCCATCTAAACGGGCAGGGATCGGGGGTCTGTAGTATCCTTCTCTCCACGCTCCTTGGAAATTCGCTGGGGCTGGCGTTGCACAGGTTAAAGCGGTGGGGCAGGAGGAGCAGGAATCGGTGGAGGCACGTCTGGTGCCGCTGGTTCCCGCGAGTAGCAGGACCTTTGGAAGGCGGGCAGGAGCGAAAGTAGCAGGACCCAGAAGCCGCCGCCTCGATAGATTCGGCAATGGTGTCGGGCTTCGGGTAACGTGTGTAGGCGCTAACCCGAAGTCATCCTGTCCCGCCGTTTCTTCAGCTCCTGCTCTAAGGCAGTTAACTCTCTCTCTTGGCGAAGCCATGCATCTTGATGCGCGTGCAAAGCTGCCTTCTCCTGCTCCAGTTTGTCAAGTTCGTCCTGCTGGAATAGCTGCAGTCAATTCACCTTGCGACCGGATGGGTTCTTTGGATAATTTCGCGTTGACGTTTCAGGTCCATCCTAGAGTGCTCTAGGACCTTATTAGATCGATAAATCCTACATATATTGCCGCTGTAACGCCAGTTTTGCCCGGTCCAATTCAAGTCGGACGCCTTTGCGCTGTTGTTCACGCATCTTTTTGCAGGTTTTCACGCTCCTTTTGCAGCTGTTCTCGTTCCTCCTCCCATAAGCTGGCATTCACGGGCCCACGCTTCTTGGGCATCTCACAGTCGGGCCACTTCCTCGGCCCCAATTTCTTTGGACGGGAGGGGAAACAAATCCGGATGGGGAGGTAGACTTTCCTCGGATTCCTCCTCATCGGAAAGTAGCACCTTCCAGTCCACCGACGGCCCCGTGGGGCGCTTCTTGCGCATCGGGGCTACTCCTATGTCCGGGATCTGATGGACCAGATTGGGCGTCGGTAATGAGCCCCCTTCCACCATCGAACCCGATCTCGATTATGACCCGGTGTTAACTGCAGTTTTAGGATCGGCTCCGCGTGCTATGCCACTGAGGACTCTTGGGAGCATCATCGAAATACGAAGTCCAGGAATCGCTCTATTGATTCCCTGGTTGCCGCATGAAAAGTGGTCAGGCCCATCTCCTCCCAGACAGGGTGCATCTCTTATGCCTGTAATCCACACGGAAAACGGCAGGACGATCCGCCTGGCCAGGCGCATTCCATCCATAGACAGCTCTGCAAACGCCTCATGCCACTCCGCGATGATCGGCTCTCCGCGTGCCTCATCCCATCAAAGTAAGGGAAGACTCGTGTCGAGGGCGAGGACGGGAGAGGGTTACCAGCGAGACCTGCTCCTCCGCTGGTTTCTCCAAGTCAGGAGGTGCGCTCGGAACCCTCTATGGGGGCTACCGAGCCTTCCTCAGTTTCAGGAATATTCAACCTCTGCATGCCGGAACACCAGAGGTCCACTGATTTTAGAAGTAAATGAGGATTAAGGATTCCTGCCACAATGTAAGGAATTCCATAGAGCAGAAATAAAAGGCTTTGTTGGTTGAAAGACCGTTTATTCAGACATCTTAGAAAGCTCACGTACACGGCGTGGCAGGAATGAAGTCTTCCCGCCAGACCCACAGGTTATAACTTTCTCCGTCCCTTCCCCCTCCCGGTTTCTCCCGTCCCATTCTCATGGGAACGGCATGCTCAATCTTCCTCGCGGGAGATAAGGCCTCTGCCAGAGAAATCGCAGCCGATTCTGGCCCATCGCCCGAGCTCTGGAATCTACTCAAGGCCAAGCGGCTGTGCTGAGAATCAACACCATTGAAACCTTTACAGATACAAGGGAAGGATTATCCCCTTTGAAAAAAGACGTGGAACATTTTCGGCGTGTTAACCAGCTCCTCCACTGCAGATTGACTCGTTGATTCTCCCGGAGGCGAAGGACATCTGGATGGGTGTTTTCCAACCTGTTCTCAGGGAGATGGGAACTCTAAAATTGTCACTTCCTGTGAACTGCTTGGGCGCTCATCTTGATCCCCAGTTACTTTCCTGCCTCTGCAGGGAGAGCAGCGTTCTGAACAGGCTCCACTAAGTCCAGAGTTTCTGTCTCCATTTTACTCCGTGTCCTTCTGTTTTTTGGTCTGTGTCTCAGTGGTTGAAAGTTTATTTTATGTGTCTACCTTCCTCCTCGTGCATATTCTGTGTTTGACTGTGGGAAACCTCCTTAGCTGGCAGTCTCAGGAGAGTTCCCTTCCTTTCCTACCAAAACTTCTCCGCTAAGATGGCATCCCGGTCCATCTCCCCATCTGAGGGGGCCAGAGCAGCCTGCAGGGCTCCTCACTATTCAGGCAGCGCCCAACCTGAAACCAGCTGGAAAAGCCTCCTCGAAGTCCAACAAGCTGCAGAACAAAAAAGCCGCACCGCGTTGAGCCTCCATCAGGGGGACCGGTGGGAAGTTCAGGCGATTCAACGGCAAGCACCAGCAGCCCATATAGGGTCCCGGAGGGTGCAGATCACTCCCGAACCATGGCAGGCGATCAGGCTGGATCAGACCAATGTGCTACCGCCCCATATAGGGTTGGGGGTTGCGCTGAGAGCCTGGAGGAAGCAGCCCAGAGACACCAGCGTCCCATACAGGGCATAGCAAGTTTTTCAGGGATAGCAGAGTCACCCCTCTGCTCCAAAGGAGAAGCTAGCGATGTCGCCTCAGTGGGGTTTTCCTCATACATGTGGCTGAATCCTTACCTCCCATCCAGTTCCTGTACATAGAGAAGAAGAAATGTTAGGGAGGTGGACTCCAAGACTGGTCAGTTTTCTATATGTAGGAACTCGACCAGTTTTTATTTGTGTGCATTGGTGCATTCTTATTGTGTGAATCTCATCTGCAACCTCCACCGATGCAAAGAAGGCTTCAAAGAGTTGATATAAAGATATGGAGAACACGTCTGTCATGGCTGGTGCTCTTGATAGCTGAGTTGTATCTCCCTGCTTGGAGGCAGAATGCCTCTGATTGGTCACATGCTGTGGGGCAGCCAGCCGGGGAGAGACGCTCCCTGCAGGCCCTCCTTCCATGCTGTCAGTAACCCTGTTCACACGTTACAACATGTTTGCTTGCAAGAAAGAGTCAGTGCATGTTTAATTTACAAAGGCAAGTGAGGACCAGTTCCTGGATACATCACCTGTTCAGATGTGCACATGTTGAATGTAACATGAAATTACTCAACACATGTATGAGGAAAAACCCAGTGTACCCAGTACATAGTTTGTACATTCACCCTAACTTGTGAACTGTCCTTTGTCTGACTGAAGCAGGATATTGATGCACCACAATTGATCTACCGGTAGTTCAGCGTGGCCATTGTTGGGTTCTTTTTCATCTCTTCCGGTCAACTTGCCCAATGGTACTTATTCTTTCACTAAAAATCCCACAGCAGATTCTTATGCCAGAGGTCTAAGCCAGATTATTCTATCAAAGGAATGTGAGAGGTATAACAGTAGCCTTTTTCATTTGATTTTGAACTACCCTGGCCAGTGTTTCAGTGAGGTCATGTGGCTTGTTACACACAATTAGTGGTTCTACTCAGCGTGCTGTGTCCATTGGAGAACTCGTGTATCCTCTACATTTGAGAGCAAGTGTGCAGTACTGGCTATGAGCAGCGAACTCTAATATGGAGAACTGGATTTGATTTCCTACTCCTCCACATGAGCGGCGGACTCTAATTTGATGAACCAGATCTGTTTTTGCACTCCTCCACATGAAGGCTGCTGGATGACCTTGGACCAGTCACAGTTCTCTCAGAACTCTCCCAGCCCACTTACCTCACAGGTTGTCTGTGTTTTTTTTATCTGTACTGTGGTATGAAAACGGTGTAAAGGGTGTAAACGGTGTAAAATGGTGGGGAAGCGTAAAGGGAAGGTGATTGTAAGCTGCTTTGGCACTCCTTAAAAGTTGAGAAAAGTAAGGCATAAAAACCAATCCCTTCTTCTTGACAAAGGCATAAGGAATTTGATGTTAACTCAAGCTTTATTTATATTCTGGCTATGTTTGAATATCATAAAAATAATGTTTTGGCCTTTGGATTTTAGGCTGGCAGAAGTGGTTGAATGGTCATAGTTGTACATTGGTGCTTTACTGTGCAAGAGCTGTTTTTCTTGTCTCTTGGTAACATGTACTTTGTTTTAATGCTTCACCGCCTCAGATTCCTCTTCGGGGGTCAAGCCACGGGTATAAAAGTTTAATAAATAAATAAATGTGTGATTTAATCGTAGGAGATGGAGGGGCAGGCATGTCTTATGCTCTTATGTCCTGAGGTTAGTGTTTCCATGGAAACACCCAATTAGTCACTAACCAAGGAGATGGTCCATACAGCTGCCAAAACACTCTGAGAAACAGACATGAAGCTTGCAAAAGGCAGTCTGAAATGTAGTTTATGCTATGCCAATTCCTGCTGCTGTTGTTGTTGTGATATATTTTTTTGGTAAGGCTGCTGGAGTGTTTTCTGAGCACACATCTTGCACCCATTTGGTAAAAGTGACATCTGTAATGCATTCTGAGAAGATAATTGTATCTGGTGCACAACACATGTGATGTTAAAAACACAATTTTTTTTAAAACAACAGACATACACATACATTCTGAGAATTGCCTCCCTCATATGTTTTCTATAAGTCATGGCAGCTGTAAAAGAGAAACCAAATTTGGAAGGATTCTTGCACTGTGTTCCACCCATTCCAAATGTTTAAGTGTCTGCCTGGTGCTTTGTGTTTGCAGAACAGAGGTCTCAATGTAGTTTTCATCTCTGAACTGTGTAAACTCTGTATATAATGTTCTTTAAAAGAAGGAAGGTGCCAGTCATGGTGAAGGGAATGTGTGTGAATGTCATGTTGGATGCTGAAAGATAGTGGTGAAGCTGAAGATTGAGGACAGAAGAAGAGAAAGAGGAGAGCGGCTACTTCAATTGACAGTAATTCAACAATTAGTGTGCAAAGCCTTCCTTTGTTACCACTGAAAGGCTGGACCAGATGGCAGGAGGTTCAGCTTAACATGAAGGGTTAGATCAGTTTGAAATGGGAAGGCGGGAGGGTCGGCCTGGGAGAGCAGCCTGAGGTAATCCTGAGCGAGAGACAGGAAAACTGTTTGCAGCATCCTCCTTCCGAAGGTGAGCATAGCATAGCATAGCTTGAGATGATGTCTAATCCGCGGGTTTAATATCTGAGGTCGGGGTTGTCTGATTGGGGGCATGTGCCTGGGTGGGAGGGAAGGGGGTGGCCTGGCCATATTCCAGTGCTGATGGGCAGGGGATGCTATTGTACTGGAGCACAGAGAAATCGCCTGCAGAGAAGTTGTCCTAGGTGTTTGTATGCTATAATCCTTTCTATTCTGCCCCACAACCTTGTGAGAGCAGGGGTGCATGAGCTGATTTACATCAACCCTGTAAGGTTTTCAAGGCAAGAGACATTCAGAGGTGGTTTGTTGTTTCTTGCCTCTGCATCATGACACTGGTGCTTCCCATTCACATATTTGCCAGGGTCGGGGCTAAGAGTGTGTGACTGGCCCACTGCCACTCAGCAAGTTTCCATGTCAGAGTGGGGATTTAAACCTGGATTTCCCAGGTCCTAGAACCTCTGCACCACACTGGCCCTCCCAGGCTGACTGAGGCCGTGGTCATGGGGTGTCAGCCCCAGCCCTCCTCTGCCAGCAGCCCTCTTTGCTGCTACCTCTCTTAAAAACTCCAATTTGCCATGAAAGTTGGATGCAGGTATCTGGGCAAATTGGAATTGGTTTCTTCCCTGTAAACTGGGATTCAGCTGAGATTTAGGCAGATTCCACATGAGCCAAAAAACGGTGTAAAATGGTTTAAAATGGCATAAAAGGGTTTACACCGTTTTCATACCACTGTTTTTGGCCCATGCGGAAACTGCCTTGGAATCCCAGTTTGTAGGGAAGAAACAAACCCTGGTTTCCCTTAATTGGGATCTCACAGCAAAATGATTCAAGGCCTCTCAGATCAGGAAGTGCTCAATGGCACACAGGTGTAAAGCAGCTAGCTGTGTTCATGCCCGTTACGGAAAAATCTCTGGTTTTGGTGAGGACTGAATGTAGCTATCATTTCTACTACCATTGCCTAGAAAATGATGGCCATATTTATAAGGTATTGACATTAATGATATAATGAGTTTCTCATCTTAACAGTAGCAGCTGTTATACCAACACAGAATGAAAAGGAATAGTGTGCACAGCACATTTTGTTGAAATCTGTTAGAGAAAGGGAAAGTCCCAATAGCTCATACTGTTGATTCAAGGGTAATTCTAGTAAAACGTTAGTGTGTGATCCAAATCCTTTTGGAAGTGCAGTTCATAGATTCTGGATGAGAAATTCAGTTTGCTGTTAAGGACATGATGCTTGATGCAGGCTATCAAGCAAAGCACATGGCGCTCAAAGCGCAAGGAGAACCCGGTCTCTCTTGGTTCCTTTTGATTGCCAGTGCAAATCCAAAGATGTTCCAGGGTTCATATTTCAAGCTTCAGGTGGCTCTGGTAACACTGGGGAGGAATTTGGGGAGTTCAATGTGTGTTGGCTTCTGCTTAGACAGAAAACCGCAGTTCCCTCTGTGGCTCCTATACTGTTCAGTAGCTCTCGCCTTCCACCTCTCTAGCTATAGTTGGTCTTCTTCCAGTATGTGTGAGCCCATAAAAAAGCTAGTTTGGCTTGTCTGTTTTCCTCTTGTCAGAGGGGTCAGCCTGAGGGTGAGAGCCTGGCTCAGGACGATTTAAAGCAGCCACGGCTTGGGACCGAGAGAGCTGAGTTGTGGCTAGCCTGGGGTGCGCGTGGCAGTTTTTCCACAGGAAGCTTTGGTGCTGGAGGTTGACTGTGGGATATGAAGTGAGAAATGGAGATGGTGAAAAAACACATCTTTTCTCACAAAGGTGCGAGACCTCTTGGAAAATGCATTGCTGGAACTGTGTGTTTTTCTTATAGGAAACAATTGGAATCTAAAAATTGAGTTTCCAGTGTTGAAAGGAAATAGTTTTCGTGGGTTGATCGCTTTGAGCTCCTCCGAGCCTTTCGCATTTCTGAATATGTTTCAGACAGTCCTGGGAAACCTGAAGAAGTTGGTAGTCATTTTTTCCCTGTTGAAACCATCTAGTGGATTCCTTGACATCCATTCAACATGGGTTTCAAGAAGAGAGAAATTATTTGTAAATCCAAAACTGAAAACTTCCTGCATATTATATGCTTTTTCAAAAACTATGTATGTCCTCAGATGTCATCAAGCTGGGGCAGGGGCTCCAGTGATCCAAACTAGCTCTGGATGTGACTTTCCCCTCACGCTTAATAATAATTGATGCCTCACTCTGTGCCGCGGATAGTAGTGGTAGAAGGCTCTGGAGCAGCATGGCCACTCTCTTCATTGCCTGGATACTCTCAACATTGTGGGTGGAGAGGGATGCCACCCTCCAAGTGCATCCTGGATATTCTCCCCGATTTGCAACTGATTTCCAGTCTAAGAAGATCAGTTCCGGGATGGCAGCTTTGGAGGGGAAGCCCCTATGTTGCCACTCTCCCCACTGAGCTCCTTTCCCTCAGGACATCTCCAGGAATTCTCCCACAGGTGGACTTGGCAACTGCATCAAGTGATGACTACATGTGTGGAGTGAGCCATCAACATTATGACCCATTGACTGCCATCTCCTAAACATGACTCCACAAACACAACACAGAGCTGTCTTGCAGACTTAATCCTGTCCATCGCTTACTAAGAAGCCAAAGGCCTCAATGTTCTGATGTCCCAGGCATTCCTAGACATTGTGATTGGTGTCCTTCAGAGCCCCCAAAGTACTCCACTTCTGGACTTAGAAGTGTTATAAGTACAATTTTCCTCAGTGCTTTTAGTAGAGTCAGTTTGTGGATTCAGTGGATTCCCTTCGAAAGCATCCTGTGATGATGAACCAGGGGTCCTTAGAAGTTTGAATTTTTTTGTTACCATCTTCTTCTGGTATCTCTCATGAAAAGGAAGCTTTGACTCTTGAAAGCTTATACTTTCTAAAAATATCTTGTGGTTTCTAAGATCCTACTTGAATCTACAGTAGATCTTTTCTAGCAACTTCTTACATAGTGCCCACTTGTACTAAAAGAAAAAACTCAAGCCCTCCAAAACGGGAGGTTTCTGTTTGGTCTCCTTTGGATCGTTGCTACCAAAGTTGGGATTTCTATCTGTAAGGAAAAAATAGAGGTCTTCCTCCTCCATCTTCAAAAAACTTGACTGGTTGCTGCTGGAGAACAATAACTGCTTTGTTTGCACAGGAGTTGCATCTCAGTATACAATTGTCTGACGACCACACACAGTTGTGTTCCAAGCCTCCCTCCCTCTCTCAAAAGCACTGCTCGAAACCACAAATTCAACCATTTCATTCCAGTCAAAAGAGAGAAGTTCACAGAGAAATAATGAAATTAAAACTGTGGCCAAGTGGCACCACCAGGTAAATTCTGTTCCTTCCCGCAATGAAGTTTGTACCTATTTTTTTTAATCAGCTTGCTTTCTCCTGTGGTGGCTGCACCCTTTTCTATCATAGACAATGTAAAATTGTAAGCCTGCAACTCTGTGTTCTTCACTCAGGCGAAATTATTTATTACTCTGAATTACAAAAAACTCTTGGGAGTCATGAAAATATAGACCTGAACAGCTCTGATGGGGTTTGGGTAAAGTTAAGAAACATCTGTTGATTTTATTTCTTTTTAATATCTTTGAAATAACTTCATGTCATCAAAGCTTCTAAATAATAAGAAGGAGAGTTGGATGGTCTTATTTGTAGGATCTTGAGTTATCAAAACCAGTGAGGTTTGAAACACCCTCATTTCTTTTCAGAATAATTTATGCCTCCCCCAATACTGTAATTGCACATTTGGAATATGTCTGCAAGATACATCTTTTTTCATGTCAGTAGTTCTTTTGCCACCCAAGGGAGAGACAGTTGCATACATAAGACAAACGGCTAACAGGTTGGAATAAACACGCAAACACTTTATTGCGGCAAATAAAATTGGCCATAGCCATCAAGTTTTATTGGCAAGAAAGAATAAGGCGCAGCAGGGGGGTCTGTTCCGTGCTGGGCAGCCATGAAGGCCGTCCCCCAGCACCCGCTTTCCTCAAACCCGCCTGTGTGAGGAAATGGATCATGGCCAAATAATGGTCAGCAGTGAAGGGTGGGCCGCTGCCTAGAGATTCCTCCGTTTGCTGTGGGGCACAAGCAAGCTCCGCCCATGCCTGGGCATCCTGACCCCTGGCTTGCTCCACCCCAAACCTCGTAAGGAGGTACCCAAAAGGGGCTAGCAAGCAGCTAACCCCAGCAAAGGATCAGTCCCCCGATGTGCAAACCACCAAAGAGCTGGGCGAAACCCTGCTACCACTCACAAACACCTCTATTCCTTCTCAACAGCAGTACAGTTCACTCCCGCAGGTTTTGGGCCAGAGCTTCATGCCTCTAATCAGACAGCGGGTCCCCATCCCGCCTGTATAAAGCCTCCAAAGTGTGAGAAATGTCCAGGTGCCATATGCACCTGCCTCCCTACTCCAATACCCAGCCGCACACTGTCCGGGTCAACTGCTTAGGGTCAACGCACTCCGTGCCATACCCATCACTCCAGCATCTTGGACTAGAAGAGTGTTGTATCTGGCAACATGACCAAGATGTTTTCTAAGTCCTGCAGCATAGACTGTGCTTCACGGGCTGGCAGACTGTAATAAAGCACGCGCTTTACAACAGGCAAACTCATTTCCTCCCAGATGAGCAACCGGGACCGTGGATGGGCCCTGGCATCATGAGTGGCATTAATGTCCCACTGCACTCCCTCCGATGCCCTTCCAGGAAACGCAGACTTTGTCAGGTAATCTCAGGTTCTTTTCCCCATCCAGAGGAGGCAGCATGGCGATGCCCAGTAGACGCATGCTGTGACGTATTATCCAGACGCTGATCGGGCCACCTGCGGGTAGTGGGCTGAAACAGAGAGAGGATTAGTGATGCGGATTAAACCTGATGTAGGCTTTGTTGCCAGAGACCGCACGCCCCAGGAATCTCGAATCCTCCCCAGCAGGGAGGAACAAAGCAACAGCAGTGGTAGCTGCACCCCATGCGGAAGGAGTGCAACTCAAACTCCCTGAATGGCAGGTGCAACTTGATCGTGGGCATAGTGCCGAAGATTTAGTCCAGGGGTAGGGAACCTGTGGCTCTCCTGATGCTCAGGAACTGCAATTCTTATCAGCCCCTACCAGCATGGCCAATTGGCCATGCTGACAGAGGCTGATGGGAATTGCAGTTCCCTAAAATTACCTGGAGAGTCGCGAGGTTCCCTACCCCTGGGCTAGCCCCATTGGTAACGTGCGGAGAGCAAGACCCATCCCTGTGGGATCAGTAGCGGGCCATGTTGCCAAGGACGGGCAGTCAAGTAGGCTGCCGAGCCAGTGACTGGACAGGAGGAGCCAGAAGGCATGGCTTGGTGCATAAAAATAGGAATGCCCCGCGGCCCACTGATCCATTTTAGAGCACTGCAGCAGGATGCGGATGGACTGGTCAACAACCTCTACATATCGCCAAAAGGCCCTGCCCCTGTGATCTGCCCGGGAGGTGGACACAAGTTCGCTGCAACAGAAAGCGCCAAAGAAAGCCAGGGGAAATGTTGCTGTAAAACAACAGGGTTTCATAGCTGTTCCGGCAAACTTTGGGGAGAACAGGCACCAAGCATTTTAATAGTTCTATGTTATGCGGCCGTGGCCGGCCCAGGCTCCTAATGGAACAACACTTAGCCCAGCCCTTGACTGCCGATGGGCCAAAAAGGAGCGGTAGAGGGGTCAGGGCATTCTGAAGCCTTGCAAAAGAAAGATATGGCAGCTTAAAAACAAATGTGCTGTCTCCGCTGAGCTGCCCAAACACTGCAGGTGGTCCAAGTAACACAGTCGACTCATGAAAGGCAGCAGTGATGGCCCAATTTTGGAGAAATCCCCTGAAAGACCAAGAAAGCCTGCAGCTCCCCATGGTAGGCCCGGAGCGTGTTGATGGGGTGAGGGAGTCCAAGACCCTCAAAGCTAATGCATCGTTGTCACGGGCAATTCCAAAGCTCGGAGGGGAACCGTTCTGGTTGTGTCTCTTCCTCTGGAGCCAGAGATCGGAATCTCTCCACCTGGGCCCAGGACAGGGCATCCCAGATGTCGTTGTTTAGTCCTGGAATGTTCTGGGGCAGAAAATGAAATGTTGTTAACCAGACAGCAGATTACCAACCTCCTGACTAAGCTGCATGACCTGCCTCAGAGTGAGAGGGACTGTTTATTGATGACTCCTAATAATGGCTAAGTTGTCACATCCAGAACTTAAGCAGCTGGTTTGCAAACTGCTGCCCCAGATACAGACTGCTGCAAGGATTGGAAAAAGTTCCAAAAAAGTTAGGTCAGACAAAATGCCCCTCCCGCAAGCTCCAGGACATAGGCCATGGCTGAGCACACCATTGGCCCTGGAAGTGCGGACCTCAAAACCCCAGCCGCCAGATGCATCGGAATGGTCCTGCAGACTGCACCCTGGGTAAGGGCAACGAAGCTTGCCAAAGTGACATGCCATTGTAGTGCAGTAGAAACTCCTGCCAGACCACCAGGTCAGCTATTTTTCCAGATGTGAGCCTGATGTAGTGGCATGGTGGTGGCATTGCCCCTGGTTGCATGTGCCAAAGCCAAGGGCACAGAACGGGCGTGCAGGGGGAGACTCACCCGGCAGGCAAAGTTCAAATGGCCCAGCACCAACTGAATCTCTTTTAGAGTGCATTTTTGCTTCGCTCAGAGCTCCCTAATCAGCCCTAAGAGCTGAGAGAGTTTGTCCCAGGGAATGTGTGTGAAGTGCCCGCGGACTGTGTCCAATGTGATGCCCAAGAAAAATTCAATATTGTATGGGCCCCTCTGTTTTTTTAGTGGCCAATGGGATCCTCAGCTAGCCTCTGCAGAGCAGTTGAAAGGTCCTCTGCCCTCTCTCTCGCGAGTCAATGGGTCCTTGGCTCCCACGGCTATGAACAGGAAATCGTCCAAATAATGCATGATGAGGGGGGCTGGCAGCCTGGCACTTGGTGGCCCATTCTAGGAAAGTGCTGAATGCTTCAAAGGCAGCGCAGGCCAGGGAGCAACATATGGGCATTGCCTTGTCAACGCACTCAGCACCCGCCAAATTTGAAGCCTAGTAGGCAAAAAAGTCATCAGGGTGTATAGGGTGCAATCTGAAAGCTGACTGGATGTCACACTTAGCCAGCAATGCCCTGGGGCCACAGGAGCCGATCAGGGCAATGGCATGGTCCAGGCGGCGTACTTTAAAGAGCTGAGGGCAGGGTCGATGGAAATCATTTGCCGACAACCCTTTGGGGCAGGACAGTCGATGGATCACCCTGAATTCCCCAGGTGTCTTCTGAGGTACCCCACCAAGGGGGGGCACCCTCAGATTGGGAAGTGGGGGGGGGGGAGGAGAAAAGGGGGCTAGCTATTCTGCCAGCAGCCCTTTGACAGATCCTCAGTGATGGAAACAACACTTTGTAAAGAACAGTAGTAGTTTATTCAGCATCTTGAGAACAGCATGGAAAAGCCAAAACTGACTTTTCTTCTCAAGCAAACTGCCAGTAATATCAGTGAGGGTGCACTTCCCCCCCATGTGAACCAAAGCAGAAACATGTAGACAGTGGGATAAAGACAAAAGTTCATTAGAGCCAGCCTTGGCCAACACCTCCTGGTGAAAATGAGCAGAAACACACTATTAATATTCTACTGAAATCCCTTCCCCCCCCAGCCCAAAGCAGCCATTCCAGCAATCTCTATAGGTATCCCCACACCCTTTCCTTCCCGGATTTTATTGGCTCAGGACTAAAGGCATATCCTTAGCTTAATTTCAAATTGCCACCGCCTGTGGAAGAGCGGGGGCCTGTATTGGGGATGGAAATGCCGACTGAAAACCCTCCCCAATGAACTTGGCAGCCTCCCTGTTGGGGTACAGTTCTTAGTAGCTGGAGGAGGGCCAGGGTTTGATCCGGGGTGCGAGCCAGAGAGAGGAGGACCCCTTTATCAATGGAATCAATTGGCTCCAGAGGGTTAGCTGGTCCCTGACCTGCTGGTTGCTCCTGTTATTGGAGCCAGAGGCAGGGGCCAGGGCCCCCCAAAGGGCTTGCAGCTCTTCCCCTTTGGACAGGAGGCCCAGGAGCAGGACTCGCAGGCACGGTCGAATTCTATAGCCAGTCCGGCTGGCACTGACGAAGCGCTGAATTCCCAACAACAGATTAACCCTCCCTTCCCCCTTAAAGGCCGCCTTTTTCTTGAAACTGGGGTGCTGAGGGCAGGCATAGGGCTGCCAGCAAAAGTCTAAGCCAGGTTGTACACAGCATCCCACCAGGTATTGGGAGAATAACATGAAACACTCCCCCCTTATGGGCTTCCTCGTCAGAGCTGAGGGCCACAGCCTCGCTTCTGCTGTGGAGTGGGGCTCCTCATAACGCTGTGCATTGATGGGAGATCAATTGCTAAGTGCAGGGCAGGTAAGCCTCAGCAAACAATCCGTAGTACCATTTAAGCCCCCTAACCAGTTCTCAAAGGACCTCTCTACTCCGCCTCTTTGGGGGGGTTTTCTACAAGTCTGGGGCACCTGGGTATATAAATTCAAAGATGACTACAAGATATCCATTCAAGGCCCGGTCCCTAAGTTTCTTGGAGATGTCAAAGCCCAGCTGGTCTGGGTAGCAGGGTAAAAATCTGGGCTGAGGCAGAGAGGGGAGGGGAGGGGAGGGTATTCTGCAAATGCCTTAAGGCATTTCTCGCTCCGCTTGGCCACAAGTGGGGGGACAGGAATAGCCCCGGGAGATGCCCAATAAATCCCCTCTGAACGAGGATAGCAACTCATCACTATCTGATGAATACTCACTGGAGGACAACAAACTCCAAAGACGCAGGATGGCTGCAGTGTACAGCAGACCTTCTCCTCTTTTTCTTCAGGCTCCCCCCTCATGATCAAGTAGAGGTCCCCTCACCCTCCGGGAAGACATGGATGCTGACACCCTCCATAGCAGCCCCCTGTGTTGAAAAAGCACCCGCCTCCCCCTTTGGAGACCCTCGAGTGGTGACTGGGGGGTGCTGGGGCAGTGGGGGCCCCCCACCCAGGGCAAACTGGGCTAAACAAACTCGGCCAGGGCAGCCACAACCCGCCGTCTGCCCTTGGTTTTGGCTGTTGCCTTTTTACTTTATTTTATTTTATTTATTTATTGTTTCGGATTTATAAACCGCCCCCATCCCCTGGGGGCTCACGGTGAACAACATTCACATATACAATTAATTAAATCGATAACAACACTATAATACTAAAATCCATTAAAAGCTTACTTAAAATAGCGGTTTGTATCATAATAGGTGCCCTATTATGGCTAATTCAATTAAGATCACCCCAGTAAAAAGAAAAGGGAGGGGTCAGGTTCCTCTCTGGGAGGATAATAGGTGGTAAAGTGCATCAGATGGTATGTGCAAAAAAGATGCAGGGGGGAAGGAGAGGGGGAGGGGGAAGGCGAGTGGGAGGGGGAAGTAAAGTGCATCAGATGGTATGTGCAAAAAGATGCGCGGGGGGAAGGAGAGGGGGAGGGGGAAGGCGAGTCTTATCCCTTTTTTGGATTTTAGGAGGCATGGCTGGAGTGATATGGGGGCACAACAAAGGCCCTGGAGCCGCCAGTATGGGAGCCTGGACCAAGCGCTGAGAAGCAGTAGATGCAACCGCGAAAAGAAGCGGGGTCGCCCTGTTGATTGCGGCTGAGGAACCGGGCCGGGAAGTGGATGTAAGACTCCAATGGAGCAGCAGCAAGAGGTTTAAGCGGGCGGCGAGAGGTGTTATGCGCTTCTAAACACGGTCAATGCACCCAGGAAGTGCCTGAGGGAAGGGGGGACATGCTGAGAAAAGGCCGAGAGCCGTGGAAAAGGGGCAACGGCGGTGGTAAAGTGTGTTCAGCCCCTCGCGGCACAGGGTAGCGCGAACCAGGAAGTGCCTGAGGGTAAAAGGCGTCGGTGAAAAGACCCAGAGCTGATGTCAAACGCCATGCTTTGCTACTCTGGGACTGAAGCGGAGGGCAAAAGGGCACCTACTTGTACCGGCGATCGAAATCTGAGCAGCGCCATGCAGATGACCGGGACCGCTCACCAGGCAGCAGGGCAAAGAGAGGGCCTGCCCGTGCGTTCGGCCCTGCCTTTGGCTGCAACGAGGGAGATTGAACGCGCGGGCTGACTTTGCACAGCGTCCCACGCCAGCTTGTGGCTACCGGCCTGCGCATCCACGCATGCCTGGTTGGGCCCCCAGATGCCATACCGCCTCGAGCGAGATGGAGGAAAAGGAAGAGCCAGGAGCACTGCCCTTCGCCAAATGGCAGCTGCGATGAGTTGCGTTTCACTCCCTTGGCGTGGTTTATGAATTGACATTGTGCCCCCTGCATGAACAAGCTTGTTGGTCCTGCATGTGGCTATTTCATATTGCACTGGCTGTTCCTCAGTGTTTTATACTGAAAGCTGTGACTACGGCGCTCTTTCTGGACTTCCACAGGGCTAATCTTCACTGCTGAAAATCTCCAGGGACTGGTGTTTATTGCCCCTGGCATTTTGGATATGGCGAGCACAACCTCAACAGCTCTCTGAACAGTTATGCACTTGGGTCTTCGGATCCTCCTTTGATACCAATCTCTGCATCACACGAGCAATAGCGACATGAGGGAACATCAGCAGAAATGGCCAGGGAATGGATGGATCACTTGAAGACGGATTTTCTCCCTCTCAGATGGATTGCTCATGAATGTGCAAAATCTTACTGATTTGAGTAAGAGTCCTTAACCAATGAGCCCTTCTACTGTGCTCCTTTGACTGCTCTGCCAGCCCCTCCCTCTGAAAGGAGGAGGTGATGAAGAAGGAGAAGAGGAGGAGGAAGAGGAAAAGGAGACTCCTGCCACTCCATGTACCTGCTGTGTCTGGGGCTTCTGGGAAGCTGCTTTCAGTGTTGACACCACTTGGCACTCTGGATTAACCACAGTTCTCTAGGGTGGAGGGTCCTTCTCAGGATCTTGTGCTTGGGGTCTTTTAATCCGGAGGTGCCAAGGAGTGTGCCTGGGACTTTCTTCGTGGCAAGCCAAAATGCTCTTTCGCTTTCGAGTGCAACCGAGAAAATGCTAGTCCCTTTTATCAAAATAAAACCAAAATCTAGTGGTACCTGAAAAGACTAACAGCACTCATTTCAGTATGAGCTTTTATGGGTCACATTACATAGGTATGTGATATAAAACCATAGGGGGGATTTTTATAGGGCAAGGAGAGCGGAAGGAGACTATAATTTACACTGCCTTGACTTCAATTCCAATTCGCCCCATAAAAAAATCCCCCCCCAGCAGTAGAGTTCAATCTCGCGGTCTGTTGGAAAGTGAGCTTGAACCATGAAAGCTCTGCTGAAATAAATGTTGTTGGTTTTTAAGCTTCCACTAGATTTCTATTTGATTTTCCTCTGTCTCTGGAGCCCTGCCTGATCAGTTTTCTTACAGTTAGGAGTAATCCAAATGCCTGCTGGCGGAGCCGCGGACTCTGGAATCTTGGTTTCCTCAATAGAGTTGCTATAAATGATCCTCCTGTCAGGCTGATGTAGATTGTGCAATAGCATATTATAACAAGTTGCACCGGGTATAAATGCATTCTGTTTTCCATTTATCAAAAAGAGAAAGTGAGTTGATTTTATAATGGTTGCAGCTCATTATAAATATACAGTGCGGAATGAGTTTGAGTCAATCCCCGCTATTCTACCCTTTGCATAAATCTCCACTCCGTGTTCTTCTTGGCCGGGCATTTCCACGCTTTCCACAGTTATGACAGCAAGATGTTAAATTGAGTGAGAGATCAACCAGGAAAGGGGTTAATGTTGAATTAACAGCTGGCATGCATGAAAGAAAGCTAAATTCATCATCACCAGCAATAGAACATTTTGCTACTATCCAGAACTAATTTTTAAGATTTTCCTTTCACATGGCATCATCCCTGCTGCCTTCAATTATCTTCTAACTAACTTTTTACAAAAAAGCTTACTTTTAACTTCTGTGGGAAAAACTTTTAAAATAATTGTTAGCAATTACCTCAACTGTACTGAATGTCAAGAGATTTGCCAAGTTTGAATTGGTATGCAAATGCCTAATGTAGGAGTCTCCAAATCCCCAGGAAATACATAATCAGTTTTCCATTTAATTTAGGCTTTATCATTTATTATTAAGGGATGTGATAACAGCGCAGGAGGAAAAGCAGTTGGGATATATCAGAATATACCTTGAGGTTTCTCTCAACTACCTTAAAGTGTATCTCCTGTGAATGTGACTGTAACGGGGTGCTTTAAATTCCAGGCGAGGGAGAGATACTACCCCCCCACTAGCCACCAACTGTAACGGAACGTGTGTGGCCTACAATCAAGGTTCCCACTAAACTGACCAGTGGGGTTTCCTTTGCCACCCAAAATATCCTAGACTAGTGTTTAGGGATCTTCTTTTTACTCTGCTGCCACCATTAAAGAGAAGGAACTAGGAATCCCAAAACTGCTGCTGGCTGCCAAATATAATAAAGGATCCCACCTCACCTTTGCTCTTGGTCTGAGAGGAATGTCCTTCAGAGTCCCATATACAAAAATGGAGGGAACTCAAAATTGGCTGGGATTCTAGTCTCACAGACAGGCACTCTTCAACCCCGCACACACAAATGCAGACTGGCACAAGGGTCACTTGAACACAACAAATTACATTTATTTTAAAAACAAGAGAAAGGCTTCTTTAACTGGCTCAGAGAGGTACTAACGCTTGATGGTTTCACTTAAAAATTACAGAACTTCAGATGTTACTTAGGTTTCACACACAGAGAGAGACACGCAGGTGTCTCTTCAGGAATGATTTTGCTTTAGATCTACTAACTTTCTTCACAGACAGACACTAGTTCTTTCTGATCCACAACCCACTGAATACACACACACACACACAGCCTATGCCCAGTGAGATTCAGGCACACATAGCCTCCCTCTCTCACATTAGTCCCAATTTGGCTTCACTGCCACTGGCTCGGGCTTTTCCCAGACTGGTGTTACACAGGGGTAGGGCAGACTCTAGGTCTGGACAGTATTCACTGTCAAGCCACTGACTGGCGCATCACTTTGCACCAAACTCAGGGCCTCCTTTCTCTGATGAGCCTCCTTAGCTTGTAGAGTGACTGGACTTCGGTCAGCTAACTCGGCTGAGACAGAATCCTTCAGCTTCAGACCTGACAGGCCGCTCTCTGTCAAACTCTGGCTCTTCCTGAATCTCTCTCCCAATCTTGAATCCCCTCTGACAGGCACTGCACTGTCTTATTTATACTGCTCGCACTTTGGCTCCCCCTAACCCTGACCATAGGCAACTGTGCCTCTGCTCGACCAATCAAGTGGGTTCTCTAGTATAGTGGAGCCTTCTGTATAACTCTGGCTGTCACTAAGACCTTTTCATTAGGCCTTTCACACACACCAGCCCTTCAGTGTGGGCGCATCTGTTACAGCGACCAATATGGAACTATACAATCAAAACCATTAACAAAGTGCCAACTACATTGAATCACTGTGGTTGAGATCCAGAACCAGCCATGTACAAACCACTCCTTGCTTTTTGCAAGAGCTGGCATTTTGTTCTGGCAGAACAGCACCAGCACTTCATCAGGATCTGCTCAAAAAGGCTCCCTGATCTTGGAAGAGCTGTTTAGGGTCACTGAGAGTCAAACTAAACATTATAAATGGCACAAGTTCCCCGCAAGAATATGCAGCTATACTGTACTTCCTAGTTCCCAGAGGAAACTCTTGAGTCATGGGAAGCAGGGTCTGATTTGGAAGAGAACTGTTGCACATGAGAAGGAGTAATTCCTGCCCTCTTTCCTGTGTGGTTTTCTCCAGTAGAAACAGTTCAGGAGCAGCAAGCGGAGTCAATCCACGTACAAACTGAGGAAGCAAATCAGAGTCATCAGCTTTGTAGGAAACAGCTGAAACATTACTGGCTCATTGTCCCTGCTGGGTTAGCAGCTGCAATGTCACTCTCCTGACACCTCCAGCACAGT
This sequence comes from Sphaerodactylus townsendi, assembly GCF_021028975.2. Taxonomy (NCBI): domain Eukaryota; kingdom Metazoa; phylum Chordata; class Lepidosauria; order Squamata; family Sphaerodactylidae; genus Sphaerodactylus; species Sphaerodactylus townsendi. The sequence goes on along the minus strand of NC_059433.1, from coordinate 170,075 downwards.
AGAGACGAGGCCAGCAGCCCCCTCTAGGCACCCTGCCATAGTAGTGCATACGGGAAGGCCAGAACTGTGAGCAGCAGACCAAGAGAATCAGGGACAGGAAACTCAAGCCAAGCATCAGGAAGTGTAGCATAGAGAGGAAACCTTTACCGGAGAGTAACCTAGTCTTACCATGCGGCTGTTGTTTTGAGAAGGTCAGGGAGTGGTTGCATCGGTGTTTGGCATGTAGAGCAAAATAAGTAATGGCATGAACCACTTCTGATATCTTACATCAGGCTCTTGCATACCAATTCAAACTATGACCCAGAAGTAGTTCTGCAGCTACCTAAGTAGCAGGGATCAGGCAATACTAGACTTTTTTGGCCCTGACCTAGATAGCCCAGGCTAACCTGATCTCATCATCTCCGAAGCTGCAGTCATCCCCAGAATAAGATTGCTGCCATCTTGCTTTTTAATGTCCCCTCTGGCAACTTGTTTGTGATCCATCGTCTGCTTTTACCTTTTGCCAGTAGCAGAAAGGGCTGTCAAATTGCAATCAACTCATAGTGTTTCTGTAGGGTTTTCAAGACATGTCCACAGGTGGTTTGCTGTTGCCTGTCTTTGCACCCCAACCCCAGACATCCTTGGTGGTCTCCCATCCAAGTGTTAGCTAGGACTGCTCCTGCTTATCAGCAGAGATTTCAAGGCAAGATGAGGTGGTTTCCCATTACCTGCCTCTGCGTAGCAACCCTGGACTTCCTTGGCGGTCTCCTGTCCAAGTACTAATCAAGGCTGACTCTGCTTAGCATCCAAGATGTAATGAGGTGGGCTAGCCTGGCCCATTTCTCCTTTTACTAGACCTGATGAATCTGCAATAGAAGAACTGATAGATCTGCAGTGGTGGAACCAAACCGCTAGGGGGAAAGGTTTGCAGTGTGGAGTACAGTTGCTATAGAAAGTCGTTGTGCTCTTTAATTCCATTTTCCAGCCCATCATAACACTGAGCCCAGTGATTCGTAGTCTTCTGTGCATGGTCTGAACTACCAAGTCGCTGGACTCTTTTGGGTCTGTACTTTTCAAAATGTAAAAAATGTTCCGTGACAGCCAGTTGTCCTAGAGACAGCCACACTCCAGGCCAGGGCGGAGGGAAGCACGTCTTGTACTAGAATACTCCTGCATTGTTATTTTGGGCCACTGTTGTTCTCTGTGTTCTTGGCAGGCCTTAGTCCCATTTTTATTTGGGATGGCAAATGACCAAAGGCTGAAGGGACCTTGCCAGATTTCACACAAACCTCAGTTGAAAACCTCTCTTTTGTGAAGCACAGTTTGGAGAAGAAACCGTCTAGCACAGGTGCTTTCCCCCACTATGTAGCGTGCCATCTTTTATGAGTGTGGGACCCACCCCTTCCTCACCTTATGTCTGCAGATGAGAGATCCATGGATATCCAGCAGAAGTGACATCTGGGTGGTCTTTATATCTTTGGCCAGGTTGGTTAGATGTCAGTATTTTACCAGTAATACAAAATGAAATATTTTAAGAGCTATTAGCAACCTGTATAAGCAAGAACTCTACTAGTTTTTGGAAGCCCCTGGCCAAGAGGCTGCCTTGAGGTGGTGCCCCAGCCACTGCCTTGCAGAATGAAGAGCTGAAGGGGTTAAGCAGAGGTGGGATCCAGCAGGTTCTCACAGGTTCCCGAGAGTAGGTTACTCATTATTTGTGTGTGCCGAGAGGGGGTTACTAATTGGTGATTTTGCTATGTGATTTTTGCCTTAATTATGCCCCTCCTCCACTCCTCAGCAGTAGCGCGCAGAACTGGAAGCAGTCCAGCAGGAGGAATGCCTGCGCCTGCGTGCATTCGTTTCCCACCCAAGGACCGGCACAGCGGCTGCGTCCTTGCCACAGCCCCGCCCAGCAATGCCTCGCCCTGAAATGCCTGGCCACGCCCCCATAGAGCCCCGCCCAGCCCCATTGGCGCTACGCCACTGTTTGAATCCCACCACCATGGGAACCTGTTACTAAAATTTTTGGATCCCACCACTGGGGTTAAGCCCCTTTTCAGACATTAAAATCCTGTAGTATATGTGGCCACCAACTGCACACAAGAGGAGCCGATGCTACCCACAACCCTTCCAATATGTGTGGTCACCATGTTGTACAAGCAGAGACAGGGTTTTATTTGTTCATTTATTTTATTCATATCCCACTTTTCATTTCCTCTCGTTTATTTTGTCTTCACAACAACCCTGTGAGATAGGTTAGGCTGAAAAAATATGACTGGCCGAAGGTCTCCCAGTGAGCCTCCATGGCATGAGTGGGGATCATTCCAACACTTTTAACCACTGCCGCACGCTGGCATGCATATTTCTCATGTTTCAGTATACGTGAACCCAAAACCTGAAAAATCCACTGCTCAGTTTATGCATAGAACATATGGCGGCCATGTCTGTCAGGAAGATTGCTGCCAGTGCGTGATCCTATTATGTGCAGTTGATAGGCTCCCCACAGGCATGGTGATAACATCTGGAAAGGTCTGCAGTTTCTGGATAGTTCCCTTGCTCAGTTGAGAGGAGGTTGGGGGGAGTTCACCCAACTAAAATGGACCTTTGGTACCCTGGACAGGAGAGGAGAGCAAGGTTACGTCTTGTGCTTTCTCTGAGCCACTTCAGCCATTGCAGAAGGGTTGTGTAAATGCTTTTCTAACTGTAGAAGTTGGAAATTGACATGCTAAGATTTTCCTTTGCCTTTCGGTTTCTTATGAGACATTACAACAAAGAGTTCGGTCAGTTGAGTTAGTCCTTCTGTGGAGTTAAATCAGTCCTGACAGTTCATGCCAGCCACCCCCACCCCAGACCCTTTGATTCTTGTAGGGCTTGAGCCTGAGGCCAGTTCTGTGACAATTTTTAGAACAGAGAAGAGTCTGGATTTACGTTTGCTATCCTGAGAGCAGAAGGGTTGACAGTCCTGCCTAGCATGTATCTCCGTGTCAGGGAAATGCACCTTGTATGAGGCCCAGGTCCCAAGTTATATTGCCATGACCCAATCTAGCTTATCACAGTTAAGGATGCCGGTGTCAGACTCTCAAACGTGGAAATAACAGAGACCGTAGGAAAGTCCTAAAGCAGTTTATTTCTTACAACGCATAGAGTAACAATAGAAAGCTAGAGAGCTTAGATCCAGAGACTATATGCTTCAACCACCCCCTTTTCGCCCCGCACCAAATGTCCCTTACAGTTTCTACACTACAGAGCTTCAAAGAATCTGGGAACCGTTCACACCTTCTTGCAGATGAGCTGGCGCCAGGAGGTTCCCAGGAAGGGAAGAGGGAAACAGGAAAGCATTTACAGGAAAACATTTGCAATTCTTACACAGCAAGACATCTAGGCACTGACAGACTTGGTCCTGACATTCCGCTCCCCTTAAGACCTCCCCCACTCCTGGGAGATCGGGGTAGGCCCAGTGAAACGGGGTAAGCCCGGTGCCAATTGTCCCGAGACGACCTCAAAGGGGATTTTCCTCGTGCTGCTATGCACTGCGTTATAGGCGAATTCAGCAAAAGGCAGCAGGTCAACCCAATTGTCCTGCTAAAAGTTAATGTAACACCGTAGATACTGTTCAAGAGTCGCGTTCGTGCGTTCGCTCTGACCATCAGGACCGCGTGAAACACTGACGAAAGAGCTTGTTCCGTACCCAGCAGCTTCAGAAAGTGCTGCCAGAACTGCGAAATGAACTGCCCGCCGCGGTCTGATACTATCTTATCAGGAGCAGCGTGGAGCCGGTAGACATGAGTTACAAACAAGCGAGCCAACTTGCTCCCCATCGGCAGCGAGGCGCAAGAGACAAAGTGCACCTGCTTTGAAAACAAGTCCACAACCATCCAGATCACCGACTTCCCTCTGCTGGACGGGAGATTAGTGATGAAATCCATAGAAACCACCTTCCAGGGCGCGGGGGACGCCGGCAGGGGCTGGAGGAGACCGGACACCTTCCCTTGCGCCCTTTTGGCCATCGCACACATAGGGCAACCTTTCACATAAGCCTCTACATCCCCCCTCAACGTTTTCCACCACAATTGTCTACGGACCAAATGCAACGTTTTCACAAACCCAAAGTGACCTGCCGATTTTACATCGTGGGAGCCCTGTAACTCAAGAAGGCGCGCTGCCGGAGGCATATAGAGTTGATCCCCTTTCCACCAGAACTCCCCCCGCTTTTCCAGCAGGTCACCACCTTCATCCCGCGGCACTTTGAGGGCCCCCGCCCCCCATAGGGCCTCCTCCAGCTGTAAAGGATTCAATGGTGTTGATGAGCGGGTCAGCCGCCTGGCCTTGACTACATTCCACAACCCGGGCGATGGGCCAGCTTCTGCCGCGGAGACCTTATCTCTGCGAGGGAGATGAGACCTCCGTTCCCATGGGAATCCGGGAGGGGGGATGGGATGGACAGAGTTATAACCTGTGCCTCTGGCGGGAGACCTTATTCCTGCCACGGCGTGTACGTGAGCTTTCTAAGATGTCTGAATAAACGGTCTTTTACACCCAAAAAGCCTTTTATTTCTGCTTCTATGGAATTCCTTACACCAGCGAGGTGGGAACGGCCGGGGGGCTGGAGCGAAGCGCCGCCCAACTATGAGTGATGACTTCCAAGCTCAGCTGAGAGGGAGAAAACACCGTCCCAACTGGAGCGGGGTCCCCCAGGGAAGGATCTGGCAACCGAGACAAAGCATCAGCCAGGCCTTCCCGGGGAGGAAATGCAAAGTGAAATTGAAACGGGAGAAGAAGTCAGCCCAACGAAGTTGCTTGGCGGACAACTTCCACGGGGCGCGGAGCACCGCCAAGTTCCGATGGTCAGTCCACACCTCGAAAGGGAGGGCCAGCTCCCTCCAGCCAGTGACAGCAAGCGGTCAAAGCACATTTGATCGCCCCCGTCTCCTTGTCGCCAACTGTCTAGTGACGCTCAGCCCCTGAAAACTTGCAGGAAAGATAGGTGCAGGGATACAACCTCCCATCCTCCCCTTTCTGCAGTAGGGCCACGCCCATAGCTTTGTCCGAAGCGTCAATGTGAACAACAAAGGGCGTAGAGGGGTCGCCATGGCATAAGAGGGGCTCCGACGTGAAGGTGCATTTGAGCGCCCGGAATGCCGCCTCGCATTCCGGCGACCACGGCAGCGGAGCCGAAGGCCTCGTCGCCCCTGGCCCCTTCATGCGTAGCAAATCGGTGAGAGGGAGTGCCAGCCAGGCAAAGTCCGGTATAAAATCCTGATAGACGTTTATTTATTTATTTGTTCCACTTTTATACCGCCCTCCCCCAAAGAGCTCAGGGCGGTTTACAGCATAAATACAAACAGTGGATAAACAGAATAAAATACTAAAAATTAATATCAGTTAAAATGCAGCGCTCCAAATTCATAATCATTTAAAACAGATGGCGTTCGACCATTAACTCCTCTAACTCCTCTGAGAGGGGAACAGCGGATCTTAGTTATTAATGGGCACCTATCAGCAGCCGGCCTCCCCAAAAGCCCGGCGGAATAACTCAGTCTTACAGGCCCTGCGGAACTCATGTAGGTCCCACAGGGCCCGGACAGCTGGAGGAAGAGCATTCCACCAGGCAGGGGCCAGGGCCATAAAAGCCCTGGCCCTAGTGGAGGCCAGCCGCATCATAGAGGGGGCGGGGATCTCCAGTAAATTGGCCTCTGCCAAGCGCAGAGACCGACGTGGGACATATGGGGCCAGACGGTCCCTGAGGTACGAGGGTCCCAGACCGCGTAAGGCCTTAAAGGTTAACACCAATACCTTGAAGACGATTCGGAATTCAACTGGGAGCCAGTGCAAACAGTGCAACACGGGCGTGATGTGATCTCTAGAGGCACCGCCGGTGAGCAAACGAGCCGCCGCATACTGGACCAGTTTAAATTTCCAGATCAGCCTCAAGGGTAGGCCCGCGTAGAGCGAGTTGCAATAGTCTAATCTGGAGGTGACTGCTGCATGAATCACTGTGGCCAGATCTGCCTGGGAGAGGAAGGCGGCCAGCCGCCGGGCCTGGCGAAGATGGAAAAACGCAACCCGGGTTACATGGGCCACCTGGGTCTCCATAGAAAGTGACGAATCCAGGTGGACCCCAGGCTGCAAACCGAGGGGGCCGGTGCCAATGAGACCCCCTCCCACACAAGCGGCTGAAAGCCCTCTCCCCCCCCCCCGCGACCTAGCCAAAGGATTTCCATCTTTGCTGGATTCAGTTTTAACCTGCTCTGCGTCAACCAACCAGCAACCGCCTCCAAACAATGCTGTAGAGCTGCAGGGGCGGTGTCTGCTCCCCCCTCCATCGACAGAATGAGCTGGGTATCATCAGCATACTGATGACACTCCAGCCCAAAGCTCCGTACCAGCTGAGCAAGGGGTCGCATATAGATGTTAAAAAACAGTGGGGACAACAGCGCTCCCTGAGGCACACCGCAATGAAGCGGGCACCTCCGGGAAGCTTGGTCCCCGCACCCCACTTGCTGACTCCGGTCCCGGAGAAATGAGGCAATCCATTGAAGGACAATACCCCGCACCCCGGAAACGGCCAGGCGGTGGGTCAAAAGATCGTGGTCGACCACATCAAACGCTGCGGTGAGATCCAACAACACCAGCAGCGCCGATCCGCCTCGGTCAAGCTGCATACGGAGCGTATCTGTGACGGCGACGAGAACAGTCTCCGTCCCATGCCCAGCACGGAAACCGGACTGGAAGGGATCGAAGACCGATGCGTCCTCCAGAAACGCCTGAAGCTGCTCCAACACCACTCTCTCAATTACCTTCCCCAGAAACGAAAGATTCGAAACGGGGCAGTAATTGGCCGGATCACTGGGATCTAACAACGGTCTTTTTAAGAGTGGGCGGACCACTGCCTTCGTCAACCCACCCGGACAAACTCCTTGTTGGTGAAGCCCAGGAATGACTGCAACTGGCGCCTGGTGCGGGGCTCCTGCCACTGCACCACATCTCAAACCTTACCCGGGTCCATCTCCAACCCCCGGCTGGAGATCCAGTAACCCAGAAAATCCAGCTGCTCCTTATGAAAGTCACATTTAGAAAGCTTCACGAATAGGTCATTGTTGAGGAGCCACTGTAGCACAGCCTGTACGGTTGCGACGTGCTCCTCCTCCAACTGGGAGTAAATTAGCACATTGTCCAAATACACTACCACCCCCTTGAACAGAAAGTCCTGGAGCACCTCATTTATCAAACACATGAAAGTCCCCGGAGCCCCGGATAATCCAAACGGGAGGACACGGTAGGCAAACTGGCTCAGCCTCGTGTTGAAAGCTGTCAGGTGCTCATAGCCCTTGGCGATCCGCACCCGGTAGTAGGTTTCCCGCAAGGTAGTAGGTTTCACCGCCCAGAGCCCTTAGGGGATGGGGCGGTCTACAAATATAATAATAAAATAAAAATAAATAAAATAAAGTCCAACTTAGTGAAAATCTTGCCCTCGCCTAAGCAACTAAGTAAGTCCTTGATCAGTGGGAGGGGGTACTTGTTACAGGCGGAGACTGCGTTCAGTCCCCGATAGTCAGTGCACAAGTGCAGGGAGCCATCCTTTTCCCACACGAACAGGACAGGTGCAGCAAAGTCACTGGTCACCCGTTTTATAAAGCCCCGTTTCAAATTTTTGTCCAAAAACTCCTGAAGCACCTGGGCTTTCGATGGACTCATGGGGTAAAGACGGTTTTTTGGCATCTTAGCCCCAGGGAGTAACTTGATCTTACAGTCAGTCTTAGGGTGGGGCGGCAGCTTGCCGCACTCCGTCTCTTTGAACACCCTTTGGAGGTCCCGGTAGGGTTGAGGGATAGCCAAGACGTCCAGTGCACTCCCAGCCTCCTCGTGGGAGACCCCCGCCTGCATCTGCGGGGGCCCAGACATATGGTCACCGCAAGGGGGTCAACAAATCGAATGGAGTTGGTGGACCAGGAGATATCCAGATCGTGGTCCCGCAACCAAGGCACCCCCAGCACCAGGGAATATTTGCTCACCTCCGCGATGATGAACTGCTGCTCCTCCAGGTGCCCCCCCCATCGAAGCAGGACCGGCTCCGTCCAATGCGTAGCCGGTGCGCCCCCCATTGTGCCCCCATCCATCTGCTCGAACAGGATGTGGCAGCGCAAGGGGACCCGCTGTAGCCCCAACTGGGTTACAAGGGCCAGCTGCATTAGGCAGCGGGTGCATCCCGAGTCAACAAGGGCCTGCGACTGCACACTAGTCCCACAAGTCTGGTTTGACACAGTCACTGGGAGAAGGAACGGGCCGTTGGTTCCACTCACCGTCAATTCTGCACCCTTCGAAGGGACCTGGCGTCGGGCGTACTTCAGGCCAGGTTGCTGTTGTTTCCACCCAGAGGTAGCACAATGGGCCATGGTGACGGCGGAGCCAACCTCCCTGGCGGGGTGGTACATGCAGGTTGACGAAGCGGAGATCTGCCTATGTGGAGTGTAGCTACTGAAACAACGGGGCAACCCTCCGCTGGCTTCCCCCCGTCCTCTATCGGAGGGCACCTCCCCAGCTCATGGTGGCAAGGAGGCAACGGAATCACTTTATGCTCGACGGCGGCGACTGAGGCTTTGCCAGAGTTGCAGTGGTGAGGAGCACAAGGTGGCGGTGTGACCGAGTAAGAAACCCGACTCTCCGGTGGTGCCCGCCAGTGGCGCAGTGAAGGCCGGGACGACTCCGGGTCCGAGGAAGTCCCCATTCAAGAAGGGTGCGGGACTACAAGTGGTGTCGCGTGAGGCAAGTTCGACCTCCGAGGAGGTGGGTGGTCCCGAGTCCAGCGAGGAGTCGGCGGGAAACGTTGGAGGCAAGTGCAACTCTGTTTTCTGAAAGAAAATACCAAACTGAAGGTTGTTTTTCAAGAAGTTAGGAATCAGAGTGTTTTCTGAAATTCCTTTCTCCTCGTCCTTTCTTATTCCGTCACATATACCCAAATATCAAGTGCAGGTTGAAAAAAGAATCAGGCTGTCCTTCTCTGAGTGAGTCTGGTAACCTAGACAGGAAATGTGTGACTATCCAAAAAGAGAAAATAGTTGGCACTAAGCCAAGCATATTTGCACATGATTATAATGCAAATTTTCATTCAAGGAAATTTTTCTTTGGATTTTTTTTTCATCAGTGCTTCCCAATTGTCTCTCAGAAATTAAAGTGGAAGGATTCTTAAAGAGGACTTGAGTGTTCATTGATTTTTACTATCATTTCTCTCAGAGCAAGTCAGCCAGCGTTCCCCTTGAAGAAGTATTATGCTGCCAAAAGGCTGTGGTTGTCCCTTGTGCAGTAGCTCTTATAAATTATAATTCCCAGAGCCCTTTTGATTGAAATAATAGTGAGAATTACTGTTGGAGCCACAATTTTCTATTGCATGCTGAACAAGCAAGCTACTTTTTGGTATAAACTCAAAAACTTGTAGTGAAAATCAGCTTCTTTCGCAAGAGGAGCAGGAGAAGTGGAAATCTGAAGATGAAATGAAAAGCAGTGGCACAAAACTGGCAGGATCAGATTGCAGATGGGGAAGTATTTAAGCAAGAGACTTTTGAAATATCCTCCCATTGCAGTGGTCCCCACGGGTGTCATGGCATACCTGGTGCCTGCCAGGTATTTTTAGAACGTGGGAGGGGCCAGGTGGGGCATTTGCTGAGTGTAACTTCTGGCCACTGGAGATCTGATTGGCTTTGCAGATATTCAAGAAAAACCCCACCTGCAATACTGAAAAACTCCACCTGTAATACTATACCATCAACCACACCTTTGCATAGCAAGTTCCACCCAAACACTTACTGACAATTTTATACCTCACTAAAACATTCCCATTCTCACTGGACACCGTGTGAAACAGACTTTTCTCTGTGATACACCTCTGAAGATGCCAGCCACAGATGCAGGCGAAACGTTAGGAACAAAATCCACCAGACCACGGTCACACAGTCCAGAAAACCCACCACAACCAATTCAAGAAGTTGTTTTGTAGCAACTGCCACCATAAGGAGTTCCATTGTATGATTAAAGACAAGCTGAATGCATCCAAGACAATGTTTTTAAACAATATGTTGATTTTAAAAGGCATCCTGTTAGGCAGATTTCTTGTCTGAAATGATGAAGACTTATATTAAAGTTATTCATGAATTCAGTCCCTCACATTTTCGGCCTGGCCCATCTCTTGTGTCAGCCATGTTTTATTGCGCTCAACACCCTGTGTCAGAATTCCAAAGGAGCATCCAAAGGATGCTCAAAAGTTAGGAACCCTATCCTGTGTGATGGCTGATAAAATAGAATGTGAAAAATCTCCAAATAATATGCGGTATTTAGAATACTGTTATTTAGAATGGCAACTTCTCAGATCTGCCCCTTACAATCTACTGAATCAATTCCAACCTGCTTAGAGAAAGGCTTCTACCTGTCTTTAAGCTTCTTGAGCTATCAGCGTATCCAGTTTGTTCCAGTTTGGGAAAGAACAAAGCAAAATGTGTTCACAGGTCTTTGGCACATATTGCCGATCTGGGTGTTCTTCAGCATCCTCAGTAATAGTCTAAATGGTTAATGGCCATATATGTTGATTCAAGTGGTGCTACTTTAATTTCTGAGCCATTCTGCCAGACAAAACAGCCCCCAAGGCAGGTGGCCAGTTTTCTTTCTATTTCTTCTGAATCTTTGTCTCGGTACAAAGGGATTGGCAGCATTCATCATTATCAATGCCAAACACAATTAAGCACTTTGAGATGTGATGTGTATCCCCTGCCAAAAAAATTGCAACCTACAACTCATGTTGCTAGAGAGCCTCCAGCTGCTAACAGAAGAGACACCTAGAACCTTAATTAGAACTTTTAACCTGCAATCTTGGGGTTTCAAGCTCACTAACAGTATTATTAAGAAAAGGCTGTGGTTGAATTAGACCCAGTAAAATGTAAAGTGAAAAGGACCTTCAAAGTAGCCCCCAGTCATGCCTTTTAATAGCTCATCTTTTGTGATTTTGAGTAGATTTGTTGGATTGCAGCCGCAAAGGACATATGAAGCAGCTAAGTCTAAGAGTTAATTTGGAAACCTTTTTACTTTTTAAAAAAGAAAAAAATAATTTTAACTTAAAACCAAGCAAGCTTGAAAATCTTTTGTGTGTCCTCTTTTACAGGCTGGCCATTAAGAAAATATAGTGACCTGTGAAAAGGGAGCAGCCAAAATAAGAAACCTAGTTTAAGAATTGCTGTCTGGGGGAGAAAACAGCAGTAACAGGCAGCCTTACTACACTGCATTGATAAAGAATACTTGAATTTCCTTTATGGAAACATAATTCCTTGCTATTATATCTACTAAGCTCCTTTAACTGCTTAATCCTGTGGGGTTCCACACACCCATTGTAGATACTGTAATTATAAGGGGTAGTATAAACTTTTGACTTTGCATACTTGGTGTTTCACAGGCTTAGAGTCATGGAATTAATAAGGATCCTTTAACTGTTGCACGTTATGTTTTGTTTCTAAATGGGTTAGGAAGCCGTCAATTTGTGTTTGCATAAAATGCTGTCAAGTTACTGCTGACTTATGGTGACCTCAGCAAGGGGCTTTCAAGGCAAGTGTCAGAGCTCAGATCTGGAAACAACAGGAGCTGTAGCTTTTGATCTAAAGCCTTTATTTCAAAAGCATGTAGGTAGCATCTTAGAAAGAGGAATCTGAGATTCATGCACAAACCCCTTACCTATATCCCATAGCCCCCTCCCACAGAGTCAACCACCCCTACTCCGTTCTACAAACTACAAAGCAATTACTACAAAGCATTGGCAGTCATTGGAAGTCTGGGAACAGTTCACAGCTTCCTTTGATAGGATCTGTGCACCAGATGCCCCAGGGTGCCAAGGGGAAGGTGCCAGACTTTTGCCCCACATCAAAGGATGGTAATCCACCTTCCCCTGCCTGCCACCCATCTGATCCTGACAGACTCAGTTATGACAGCAAGGAAGAAGTCGCGGTGGTTTGCCTTTGCCTGCCTTTGCAGAGTCTTCCTTGATGGTCTTCCTTCCAAGTTCTGACTCTGCTTTGCTTCCAAGATCTGAGAAGAGCAGCAAGCTACACCAGGCAGCCTTCCAAGGACGTAGGTGGGGGGATTCTCGGGTTCAAACCGCCCTCCCATTGCATGTCCAAAGCTCCGCCCTCCATTTGTGTGGGGTTTTTTGTATTTTTTATTGTTTTTCAGTTTTTGGCCTGCAGGGGGCGCAGTTTTGGGCTAGCAGCACCAAATTTTCAGGAATTGCTTGGGACACTCTCCTGATGATAATACCCAGGTTTGGTGAGGTTTGGTTCAGGGAGTCCAAAGTTATGGACTCCCAAAGGGGGTGCCCAGTGTCAGACTCTCCAACGTGGAAATAACAGAGACCGTAGGAAAGTCCAAAAGCAGTTTATTCCATGCAAAGAGTAACAATGTATAGCAGGATCTGAGCTAGAGAGCTCAGATCCAGGACTTATATCTTTCAATCCCCCCCGTTTCACCCCACACCAAATGTCCATTACAGTTTCTACTACTACAAAGCTACAAAGAACTTGGGAACCTTTCACATCTATTTGAAGATGGGCTGGCGCCAGGAGATCGCTAACAGGAGATTGCTAGGAAGGGAAGAGGAAAACAGGAAAACAATTGCAAATCACACACAGCAAGACATCAAGATACTGACAGGCATGGTCCTGATACTCCATCCTCCATTGTTTCCAAAGGGAGCTAATAGAAGATGGGCGCTACACCTTTGAGGGTTCATAACTTTGGACCTCTTGAACCAAACCTCACCAACCCTGGGTGGTATCATTAGGAGAGTCTCTTACTGATACCACCCAGGTTTTGTGAAGTTTGGTCCAGGGGGTCCAAAGCTATGGAATCCCAAAGGGGATGCCCCCATCCCCCATTGTTTCCAATGGAAGCTAATAGAAGATGGGGGCTACAACTTTGAGGGTCCATAACTTTGGACCCCCTGAACCAAACTTCACCTAACCTGGGAGGTATCATCAGGAGAGTCTCCTAACAATACCCTGAAAGTTTGGAGCTCCTAGCATAATAATTACACCTCTGACAGCAGGCACCCCCAAAATTTCCCCAAATTCCTTCTTTTAAATCCACCTCCTTCAGCATGGATTTAAAGGGAGAATGTGAGATCCCCAGTTTAAACATTGAAAGTGATGCTGTTTCAGGGTGGGGGAGAATCCACCCCAAAACAGCATCACTTTCAATGTTGTTTTAATTGAGGACCCCAGATTCTCCCTTTAAGATGGATTTAAAAGGAGAATTTGGGCTCTCTAGTTTAAACACCATTAAAAGTGATGCTGTTTGGGGGTGGATTCCAGCATCACAGCGGTTCCCCCCCCCCCCGCAAAACTCAGTTTTTGCACTGGGCTCCATTTTCCCTAGCTACACCTCTGCCCAGAGCGGAGGCAGAAGGGGTTGCTGGCTGGGAGCCCAGCTGGCGGGGGAGGGTGGGGCAGGGGAGTCTGCCGTCCCTGGCCTCAGAGAGCTGCTTTTATAAGCATTGGGGGCGGGGCGGGGCGGGGCCTGGGGAGGCATAACCATGCCCCGGGGTAAGTGGGGTCGTGGCCCCACCCCCCAACCCCCCCAAAATCTATTCCTCCATCCCTGCAGCCTTCCCTCCCCTGCTGCCAATTTAATTTCTCTTTAATGAGAAGTACAATATGAATTGAATCTCTCTCTTTATTCCACTGAGCCTTCGGGGGAGGGTGGCAAATAAATCAAATGAACGAACGAACGAACGAACGAACGAACGAACGAACGAACAAGGAGCACCAAAGGTGCAACTTAGACTAAAGAAATGCCAATTTATATGCAAGGAATTACCAGGGCATCATTTTCCCTTCTTTTCTTTTCATTGACTGCCTGCTTGACTTTTCCCAAACCCTTCATTTGTTTGTCTTAGTAAATGAACTGAATCACTTCTGGTGCTTCTTGTTCAAGAAACGTGTCCTGTGGAAAATACTGATAACATTGACAAATCTTTGGGTGGTCATGTACTGTAACTCTGAAAATTGGCTTGTGAAGGCAGATGGGGGCATTCTTCTTGTTTATTTAGCTCCGGCTTGTGGCTGTCACTCTTCCTTTAGTGTCAACACTTTCAAGGTTGGTGGTTTTTACTTGTATCCGTTGTAGAATGACCGAGTTTAGGATATTGCAGTTAGCTATTTGGAGAATGTTCAAAGCATCATTTTGGACTTAAAGTCATTAAAAGACTCAGGTTTGGTATCCAGAGAGCTGTGAACAGGGACTTCAGATGGCCCTTCTCAAGATGCCACGGTTGGCATCATTTCAGATATCTATTCGAAGATCTAGGGCAGGTGCTGCCAAAACAAAGACCATTTTCTGGTGTGCTTGGATTCTTACAAAGCCTGCTAGTCTGTTAGGAACGGTACTGCAGTTGGAAGAGTTAAAGAGCCGAATGGGGATTGGTCGGAACTGTTGTTATGTTGCTAGGCTACCATGTTGGAGCCTATAACTGTTAAAGTCGGAAGAGCCCGACCACCATTTCGCAGTGACGGCGACAGTTACCATATAAAGGCCAGAGCTGAGGGGCGGAGCTCTCAGTTCTGGCACCTTGTACCTTGGGTGCACCAACTCAATAAAGCCGTTGAGAACGAAGCAGCGTGGTTGAATGGAATTGATCCTAACATTGTGCCAGAACTCCTTCAAAGGGCCCAGCATCGATTAAAGTCATGCCTGAGACAGAATCACAATTTCGTTACCCGGGACTTTCGCCAATAGGGCGAAGGACCCGGATGAACATCCACCCAACGAACATTGCAATGGACACCCTGGGCCACCGCACATCTTGGATGGGGGTATGGACGCTGCGCACAGAGATGGATGAAGAAAGAGCCCAGCTGACAGCCTGTTTAGTTGCAGCTCAACCATTCACAAAAAGATCTACTCAGGAGGCAGAAAAGCTATGGAGGGATTACGTGACCCTCCAAGTACACACTGAAAATGTGAGTTGGGAGAGTGCCACAAATCTCCCTAGGCAGAGCAAAGACACAGTGACGGACGTTGCCATGACCAGGGAAAGTGAAGAACCATTCCAGGAGGGAGACAGCTATGGAGGAAGCAGAGTGGACAACAGAAAACAACGACCACCAGACCTCAGGTTCCAAGGTGTCAGGATGATGTTGGTGTGTGCTCTGTCCTTGAATCTTTCTCGCCTGTCAGCCCTGGCTCTCTGCCTAGACTGGGGATTTTTGCTTTCACGTTATCTCGGCTTGACTGTGTGAAACTATGTGCTGTTGAATTTCTTGTGGCAGGAAAGAGGTTTGCTACTGTGTTAAAACTATTATCAAAGTTCTGAGGCTCTCAGAACTTGCATCGCCTGTATTCGACTATGACTGCCAGTACAATAAAGAACTGAGAACGGTTACTTTTGCCTGGATTTTACTTGTTCGTTACATTATGTGAGTTCTCATCTCTCAGTGTAACTTTTGACATGAAGTACACAATACCTGATCTCTCGCCGCGGTCTCGCCTCCACGGTTCCCATAAGCTAGGGTTCAGGGGTCCTTTCAACTCTGAATATGAGGTTAGGACGGAGACCCCCATAGAGGGTCCTGTTCATTCTCCCCTGTCCTGGTTCACCCAGAGGAGTCTGATCTGGAGCCAGATCCAGAACCAGAGCCTCTGTCGTTGGTTGCGCTGTCCCAACCTCGCCTCAGCCGGAGCTGCCATTTCTCCTCAGTTTGCAGGAGCAGGTTGAACAGGCAACTCTGATGGCGACTCCGCGAGGGACCTCCTGTCAGCATGCTACCTTCCCCTGACCCGGGATCAATGTGGACATGGGTGGAGGAGCTGCTATGGATCAGTGAATCAAGGGCGACAGCATTTCCACTACCCGGCCACCGGATGGATTACAAACCCATTATGGGAATGGTAACTGAGGAGGATTGGTCTTTCTAATATACATGGTACCACTCTGCGAGTTGCTGGAAAAGATTCCTTTGATTGATGCTTTGAGGAGACCATGGCTACTGGACACCTACAGAGCACCGGGCGCCCAACCCAAAGTTCCCTTACGGGCGCCTCCTCGACATGACTCCGGGCGAAACCTACTCTCCCCGAGGGGTTGCTCAAAACCCTTGGCTCAAGCTGAGGAAGTGGAATGGGATCAGCTGAGAATCTGGACGCTTCACACCCAGGTTCGCCTTCCTCTTGGAGCTTTCAGGGAAGATGAACCTGTGGAGCCAATGGATCCTCCAGGTGCAGGTCCTTTTCATGTGAGGAGGGACGTACCGGGATGGCTTCTTCGGGCCTCCAAGACAACCCATGTCTGCATTCCCATAAGCTAACAGGCTGTGCTGGACTGGGCTAAGTGTGAATGGCAAGATGCCTGGGAAGCCTTGGCTGATCTAACGTGTTTGCCAGCGTGTGCTTCAACTCAGGGAAGAGTATGACAAGCGAAACGTAAAGCATTGTATCAGCAATTCACAAAAGGATCGAGAACAACAGGAACGCTGGCTTTTGCATGCTGCTGGAGCAGTCCAAACAAGAATTGCTCTGGGAAGTACAACTGCGTGCTCTGAAACTACAACAATCCAAAAGATCTGCAGCACACAGCGCTGAACTTCTTCAAATCCAGCGTGAACGTGCGGCCCTGGAAAAGGAAAGATCTGAACTGCTTCGGAAGGAGCGTGACTTGGTGGCACACTTCCTAGGGCGCACACACACACACACACCCCGCAACTGTGCCCAGGTCCAAAACTCCATGTGGAGTTCGAGACAGGATGCAGTGGAATGCCAGCAAGTGGAGGGGGCCCCACCCAAGGCTCAAGGTGGGAGATTGGGACTCAGGCCAGCTACTCCCCCGGCCCCGTCTCCACATGGAGATCAGAGTGGCAAGAGCCTGCTTGAGCCCAGCCTCAGCCGGGCTTGGACTCAGCTCTAAGCTCTGGATTCAGCTCTGACCTCAGAGCCTGTCCCCCTCTAGCTTGATACTGTTGGCTCCACCCCCCAAACTCCACCTCCAGCCCAATATAGAGGTTGGGGGCAGAGCCAGCAGTATTGAGCTAGAAGGTGCAGGCCCTTGCCTCTCTGATCTGCATATGCAGATGGGGGTGGGGCGAGTCTGACCAGAGATTGGGATGGAGCCAGCCCTGCTTGCCAGCTTTCAAATGTGACTGTCCTGATGCAGGGGGGGCGCAGCTGTGGAGGAGTATGATGCCCAGGGTGAGCCTCAGGTGCCGCTTGTAGGCTCCATAAGGCCCTGACAATAGTAATCAGGGGCTTATTGAAGCTCCTCCTGATGTGACCTACTTAACCTCTGGGTGTTCGTGGGACCAGATCCTAACACACCAGAGCTGCCTGCATAAAGTTAAACCTTTAGAATGAATAGTGCTGGTTTCTTTTGGGTATAGCAGGCACTCCTAAACCATAATTAAGTAGCCAGCATGTGATGCAACTAGTCAGCTGCTGCTCTAAGTAGTCAAACAATTGATTAGCTTTTTATTTTTAAAACAGAAGTATTCCCTTAATACCAAACTCCAAACACTGCTATCGTGCAAGGGTGGTAGTGAGGTAGATGCTTCAAGCGTAGGGGAGGCTGTAATTTCACACTGGAAACCAGGCCTTGTGCAAGAACTTGGCTGAAGACACTCTTCCCTTTTAATGCTTCCAGATGCAGCATCTGCCGTATTCGTTTGCTGAACAACTGGAGTGTGGTCGTCTGCGGCAATTGTGGCTGGACTGGGTCAGTTCCTCCTTTTCCCCCAAAATGACAGCCACGTCCTTAATGGTTTTTAAAGAGCAACAGCAGTAAAACTAAATGAAGTGCATGTTTTAGCAAGCTTTCAGGAGAGCGCCACAGATTGTAAATGCTTGGGGTGGCGGGGGGATTACAGGAATTGTTGCTTCTGAGTTTCCCTCTTCTAAAGTGTTCATATGGGAAAGATTTCAACACACTGTCATGTTTTGTCAGTTGTTTCTCTCATCAATGTCGTTAAAACTTTGTTGTCATGAGCGAGCCTGACCCTTTGTGCTGATAAAGTAAGGTCTGCCCTAAAGGTTACCAGGAAAAGTCGTGAAATGCCTCAGGATCAAGCAACATAGAAGTTGACCGCTTCTTTCCTAGGAATCAGTCGGGCGGGCACTTTGGCATTCTATTGACTATAAGCACAGAGCCCTTCCCACTGGGGTCAAGCAAGAAGCCCTTCCACGCAGGCCTTGACTGGAGGCTAACATATTTAATGTGTTGATTACATCAGCTGCAAGGGAACGGGTTTCCCAAATCTTTGATGGTCCTGTGCGTATCAGGACCTTGGTGCGAGACAGAAGGGGCTTTAGATTCCCTGCCATCCCATTTTTGTGACCAGAAGGTGCTGTTTCTGAGGCCTCGGGCACTTGGGAAACAAATTCCCTCACATCTGAGATGTAACTCCGTGCATCAGAGTCAGGTCAGAGGAACCCAAGCATGACAAAATTGTAAGCAGCAACTGTTGGCCTCCTGCCTCCTATTACTAATTCAAATGTGGCAGCTGAATATGACAGTCTAGTCTTTGGAATGTGTGAGGCATTAGTTGGGATCCCAAAGCAAGACTGCTATTTGTGCAAGCCCATGATTGGAAGATATCAACTGCTGTAGCCATGACAACCAAATTGAAGCTCTGGCTTAGAGGCCATGTGCACTTGGATTCCAGTTGCTGGGAGGGAAAACATCTGCCAGGAGCTGTGGCCCTCATTCCCTGCTCATGGGCTTCCCAGAAGCCTCTGTGAGAATCAGGCTGCTGATGGGCCTGATCCAGCAGGACTCTTCATACAAACAGTGAAAGTCTGTCATCTTTGTGACCTGCTTGTCAACATCCCAAAAATGTACCTGGCTGCGGTTGGGAAACGAATGTCGGGCGAGAGCCACACTGCAGTTATGCTGTCATTGATACACAAGCAAGAGGTTGAGCTGTGGGGAAGACTGTGGGGAAAGGAGCACATGAAAAGGGCATTTTGCAGCAGCTGGGATCAGTTGTGTGGGGAGCTGCTCCATGCTTGACCCTGGTAGAACTTGGTTCAGGATCTTTCCCTATTTTATTATTTTTATATCAAATCAAATAATGTAACCTAACAGACATTCAAATTTGTATTCCATTGTTTTATGAACACTGTTTTATCTGTAAATTACAATGTAAAAAAGACTCTTCTGGATCAAACCAGTGATGATCCATCTTGTCCAGCCTCCTGCCTTACACAGTAGCCAACCAGATATTACAAAGGGTCATCAAGAGGGCATAGAGGCCAAGTCTTTCCCCTGATGTTGCTTCCTGCCCTTGGGTTTGCTGCCTCTGAGCACGGAGGTTCCCTTTAGTCACTATAGCTAGTAGGCACTGATAGAACTATGTCCCATCACTTTGTCTAGTCCCCTTTTATAGCTGTCTGTGTTTGTGGCCACTCCATCCTCTGGCAACAAATTCCACCTTTCAGTTACTATCCACATAAAGAAGTGTTGTTAATCTATTGCCCATCAGCTTTATTGGATGCTCCTGCAGCCCACTGGGTTGAGCCTTCCATTGACCCGTCCACTACAACCCCACTTTCTCTTTCCCTCTCAGTCCCTGCAAGTTCAAACCCTCTCAGTCCCAGCAAGTTCAAACCCTGAGTGACAGTCTAAGGCCATTAGGGGGCGTCTGGATGCATCTGTCTCCTTTGAGAGCCAGACTTTTTAATAATATTCTAGTGCATAACAAAAACATTACTGGACATTCTGGGGGTCTGTATTGTATCATGCACTGTATGGAGTTTGCACTACTTCTTTTCCCCGCCTGTATTTGTGGTAGCCTTCATATGTATGTATATATGTACATATGCACATATTTTAAATATCATTTAAAAAATTTTTTAATAGAGATCTAATGATTTTAATAATTAGATAGATCTAATGGGAGTGGCATTAGCAGTATAGCCAGGATTAGTGTAATGTGAATTTCATAGACTGTAAAATACTGAGCGCCTGCTTGTTGTAAGAATTAGTAGATTGGGTGAAGGGATTAGATTCAGTGGTGTCGAGTCCTACCCAAAGTGGAGAGTTACTTCACCGGGGATTTGTTTTAGAGGGGAACGGCGGGGAATGGGAAGGCACCTCCTTTGCAGGTTTGGGATCCCAGTTTTGATGGAGACCCAGGGCTTGTATGGCCAGTAGGCGGAGGCCGCGATGAGAGAAGCTGTGAGTGCAGATATGGCTATACTCGCGAGCACCTTGCTGTACCTCCGACCTATCCCGCGGGATGAAAGGTGGATTGGGATTCAGAAGTACCCTGCTTCCGTCCCTGGTGTTTGATCAATACCAGAGTCCGCAAATAATGGGTGCCTCCCAGTTCTCCGAGATTTTACCTCAGAGTTCAGCGGAAATGGACCTAAGCATCCTTGAGGAAACCTGGAGTCAGAGAAGGTGGGAAGGACGTAGCGCGGCGAGGTCGGCACCACCTGGAATTTAGCGTATCTCTACCGATCACGAACAGTTTCCTGGGGCTAGAAGGGTGGCGTGGCGTATTCATCCATTGATTCAAATGTCCTTTTAGAAGTGATCCCTGTCCCGGAGATCACTGGCATGGAGTGTGTCGGCTTGGAGTAAGTTGGCTTTGGAGAGAGATTGGCTATCACTCCTGAATTATGCGGACACTAAGCGCCCCAGAGGACGGCCTCTTGCGCGGCTGCACTGGAGGTAATTGGCAGACTGGCCTTCCGAGTTCCCCAAGCTTATTGTTGCAGGATGGACCAACGTCAATGTCGACACTTTCATGGCCGGTGGCCGCGGACGCAGGTGGCAAATCCATAAGCGGCGCTGGAGTCTCTCCCTGGTAAATTCTGGCCCCACTCATGAAGCTGGTCACACACTGAACCTGATCACGCCGGTCAGGGGCCAGCGATAGTCCATATCCTCAACTGATAGAGGTACGCGGGCTGCGACACCACGCCCTGAAGGTTCGGATGAGCATGCCACAATACCCCCGTCTAGGTGACAAAGCGGATTTTATGCTCGCCAGCGGAGACTTATGGATCCTGCTGCGTTCCTGGCTGCTCTGCGGGATCCAGAACCCGCTAACCCTTGATGGACTGGTGGTAGATTGGAATGCCAGCCTTTCCAATGCCGCCGAGGGCTGTTGCTCCCGGACGCCCTCTACGACCCCGTTCTCGGCTAAGCTCCATGGTATGCCGAGGAGCTCGGCTGTTATTCAAGCAGAGGCCAGGCAGCCTAGAGCGAGTGTGGAGGAAGTCTGCGTGGCGAGGCGGCGTGAACATCTTATAGAGGCGTTTATGAAGGCTGGCCTATGAGATTAAAGTGATGAAGGGAAGGCTGAAGAGAGCATTCTTCTTTCATATCGCATCTGCTAAAACTCGCCCAGCTTAACTGGCTGAACCGTATTGCGTTCTCTCACACTCAATATCTGAGGGAGTTCAAAAAATGGTAACTGTGGCTCGCTGAAACGCTTTTATGAGCTATTTTGCAGATAAAGTCGCGTCATCATACGAGACCTCCCTGCCACCTTAGAGACAATTGGCGAACTAAGGAGGCTCCCTTGCCGTCTTCTAGCCCTTAAGCAGCCCAGATTTCCCTGCTCTCTGAAGCCGCTTCAATGACCAGAATCCTGGCTTTTGCTGTTAAGACCTACACCTACCTGTCACTCTGGATCCATTTCTCGCGAAGCTTATTAAAACATGCGGAGAAGAGTTACGACCCCTTACCAGTTAAATATCATCAGCAGCTCCTTAGAGCAAGGAGTTTTTCCGGAACAGGTTGAAGGAGAACAGCGAGTAGTCCGCCCACTCATAAAGAGACCGTAATTAGATCCTAAAGTGATCCGGCCAATTACCGCCCCGTTTCAGATCTTTGAACTTTCTGGGGAAGGAAATGGTAGGAAGTAGTATTGGAGCAGCTTCAGAAGCTGTTCTGGAGGACGCTTCGGCATCCGATCCCTTCCAGTCGAGCTTCCGTGCACTGGGCATGGGAATGAGAGCAGTTCTCACGTCGCTATGCGGAGATGCGCTCATGCGTACGAAAACTGGCCGAAGCGGATCGAAATGCTGGTACGCTTGGATCTGCGCGGCCATTTGATGTAGTCGACCGCTGACCTTTTGACCCGCCGCCTGGCAGCGCTTCCGGAGTGAGAGGCACATCCTTCAATGGATTACCCTCGTTCCTCAGGGACCAGAATTGCTCAGCAAGTGTAATGAATTGTAAGGACCGGGCCTCCCGGCGGTGCCCCACTTCATTTGTAGAGATTGCCCCAGGGAAGCGCTGTTATCCCCACTGTTGTTTAATATCTGCAGGCGACCCCTTAAGCTGAGCATGGAGCTTTGGAAGCAATTAATGCCACCAATATGCACAATGGCCACCCAGCTCAATTCCAGCCAAAGGAGAATATGCGCTTTCACCGCCCCTGCAGCTCTACAGCATTGTTGCAGGAAGGCTGAAAAGTGGCTGGACTGGATTGAAGCAGAGCAGGTTAAAGCTGAATCCAACGAAGACGGAGATTCTCTGGCTAGGCCGTGGGGGGGGAGTGGGGGATTTCCAGCCGCCGGTGTGGGAGGGGGTCTCATTGGCACCGACCCCCTCCGTCCGCAGCCTGGGGGTCCACCTGGATTCGTCTCTTTCAATGGAGACCCAGGTGGCCCATGTAACCCGGGTTGCCTTCTTCCATCTTCGACAGGCCCGGCGGCTGGCCCCCTTCCTCTCCCAGACGGACCTGGCCACTGTAATCCATGCAACGGTCACCTCCAGGCTGGACTATTGCAACTCGCTCTACGCGGGCCTTCCCTTGCGGCTGATCCGGAAATTGAAACTGGTCCAGCATGCAGCGGCACGTCTGCTCACGGGAGGTGCCTTTAGAGATCACATCATGCCCGTGTTGCATCGCTTGCACTGGCTCCCAGTTGAGTTCCGGATTGTCTTCAAGGTGTTGGTGTTAACCTTTAAGGCCCTACGCGGTCTGGGACCTTCGTACCTAAGAGACCGTCTGGCCCCATATGTCCCACGTCGGTCTCTGCGTTCGGCAGAGGCCAATCTGCTTGTGATCCCCGCCCCCTCTATGATGCGGCTGGCCTCCACTAGGGCCAGGGCATTTACGGCCCTGGCCCCTGCCTGGTGGAATGCTCTCCCACCAACTGTCCGGGCCCTGCGGGACCTTAATGAATTCCGCAGGGCCTGTAAGACTGAGTTATTCCGCCGGGCTTTTGGAGAGTCCAGCCGCTGATAGGGGTGCCCGGAAACAGCTACAACCCGCTGTTCCCTTTGTAGGAGTTTTAATAGCGGGACACCATCTTTATTTTAATTGATACAGAAATTGGATGCTGCTTTTAAATTGTTTTA
Organism: Sphaerodactylus townsendi; assembly: GCF_021028975.2. Taxonomy (NCBI): domain Eukaryota; kingdom Metazoa; phylum Chordata; class Lepidosauria; order Squamata; family Sphaerodactylidae; genus Sphaerodactylus; species Sphaerodactylus townsendi. The sequence goes on along the minus strand of NC_059433.1, from coordinate 146,767 downwards.
ATATTTATTGTTTTATCACTGTTGTAAACCGCCCTGAGCCCTTCGGGGGAGGGCGGTATAAAAGTAGAATAATAGATAAATAAAATTAGCATATATTTGAGGTTGGGATTTTATGTTCTACTTTACACTTACCCACTCTGAACGTTGATTACCACCTTGTTGTTTTCCCGCCCTATTTGTGGAGTTCCTCCTGGACATCTTCACAATCAACCAGGGACTTCATCATCCAGAACGGTTTTGTGTCATCTTCAAATCTGGCCACAGCACTGCTTGCCACCCTCTTCCCCACCTTCACAATTCCAGATCATTGATGAACAAATTAAATCGCACTGACCCCTTGTGGGACCCCACTGCTCACTTCTGCTTCCTGTTTATTTCTACTCTGTGCTTCTTTTTGTTTAGTCAATTTTAATACATAAAATGGTCGGCCTTCTTATCCCTCAATTGGTAAGTTTACTCAGGAGTCTTTGGTGAGGTAACGTGTCAAAAGCTTTTTGACAATTCAAGTATATAAAGTCAGTAGAATCACCATTATAAACCTGTTCGTTCACGTTTTCAAAGAACTTCACAAGGCTGGTGAAGTAGGACTTTGCAGAAGCCAGGCTGATTTCCCCCCCAGCAGCCTTTGTTCTTTGACGTGCCTAACAATTCTGCCTTTGACAACTAGACTGACCATCTGCCCACATCGGGTGGGAGACCTCCAAGAGATCGCTCCATTTGCCCACTGATGCTCAGCTGGTCGATGGGCAGAAACAGGCCAGCCAAATGAGGGGGACACAACATTCATCCACCCCCACAATGATGCCACGTCAAGAACAACCTGGAAATGACAGCATCATACAAGGGGTCAAGCTCTGTAGAAACCCTATATCACACAGGAATTACAATTGCACCCCCCCCCTTGCAGGTTTCTTCCTCCCCACCTCCTGTTAGCTGACAGCCAACCCTGTATGACTGCCTTTTCTGCTGGGGTGCCTGGGGCTGTCTGCTTAACGACCTCCATTTGTGAATTGCTGCACACGCAGAGCTTTGGATTAGGGAGTTCATCTCGCACAGATCCCATTCCTAACCCCAAAATCCACATTTCTCTTTTCCAGTGATGCTGCTTAAAAAACCACGTATTGTTATGTAGTCTCTGCTTGTAAAGTTGGCGTTCTGAGTTATGTGGAAGTTTGATATCTCCACATCATTGTGGATGTAAGAGAAATTTTCTTGCATTAAGTAAACAATGGATGTGGCCAACCCTCAATTAAAAATCTAAACAGTGAATTGTTTGCTCTAGGCAAAGACAGAGGATGGGAAGCAGTAAAAAAAGGCAGACAAATAAGCCTTTCTAAACAAAGCATAAACAGCTCCCATAAAATAAATGTTCAGGCCCTTGCTATTGAAGGCCAAGAGTATGTCCCACATAGGCCACTGCGCTCGGCGGTGGCAGAACTGCTGGTGACCCCTGGCCCCACGACGATGCGGCTGGCGTAGAGAACCAGAAAGCAGCCAACAACATGGAATGGGGGGGAAGGGGGAAGGCATGGACAGCAGTGTGAGGAGTGGGAAGGGTGGGGCTAAGGCAGGCTGGCTGTGGGTGGAGGGAAGAGGTCTGGGCCAAACCTGTGCTCTCTGGCACATCTCCCCACCCTGGCGGTGAAGCAAAATTAAATTTGTGCTACAAGTGGTCTCACTTGCGTTGGGGAGACTAGAAAGTGAAAGCAGGTGTTTGTTTGTTGGTTTATTCGACTTTTATACCGCCCACCCCCGGAGGGCTCTTGAGTAAATAGGTCCGTACAAGAAATCTCACTGCAACACACATTTGCCCCCATTGCACATCAGATGCCTTGTGCATAATTGGCCAAAGTCTAAGCTGTGACTTTCCAATATCTTGAGTAAAGACCTCCTACATTATGCGTGACCTGATATTAAGAACATAAGAACATAAGAACAAGCCAGCTGGATCAGACCAAAGTCCATCTAGTCCAGCTCTCTGCTACTCGCAGTGGCCCACCAGGTGCCTTTGGGAGCTCATATTTAGCTAGAGATTTGGGGATTTGAACCTGGGATTTTTTCATTTCATTTTTTTTTTTGCATGCGAAGCAGATCCTCTATTGCTGAATAAAATGGAGCAGGAAAAATGATTTTTGTAAACATTTTCCAAACACCACAACCCAAATTGAAACAAAGCTGTCATGTTAATCACAGAGCCATTTCTTCACCTCTCTCTTTTTCTTTGTGGAACTGTTTTTACAAAAGAAAGTGGTTTTTGTTTTGTAAATCTAGATAAACATACATAGCCTGGTTTAAAGAGGAGAAAAGACAGCCCCTCCGCCCTTTAGTCTGAAAAAGGGAAAGGAAATTTGCATTCAATATGTATCCCTTGAAGACAGTCCTGAGCTTAGGAGAAAGGGTGCCCCGGAAGCCATTCTGGGATCCTGCTGGGGCTGGACTGAGCCCCACCCCACCTGATCCGACCGTTACTGCGTCTCTCACACAGGACTTGGAGCAGTAAATTCTGCCTGTCTTTTTAGAAACCTTTATCTTGACTTGTGGTTTCCTTTTTTATGTTGTAGGTTTTTACTTGACAGTGCTACTGTTAGATGGATTTGTAATTGGTTGACTGATCAAACTCAAAGAGTGCTCATCAGTGGCTTATCTTCATCCTGAGAGAAGTGACTAGTGGAGTGCCACAGCGTTCTGTCCTGGGCCCAGGGCTATTCAATATTTTCATCAATGCATAATGAAATACAGGGCAAATTAATCAAATTTTCAGATGATACCAAATTAGGAGGGGTAGCTAATACCACAGAGGACAGAGTCAGAATTCAAAATGACCTGGACAGATTAGAGAGCTGGGCCAAAACAAACAAAATGAATTTCAACAGAGATAAATGAAAGATGCTACATTTAGGTGGATTCCCCACTGAGAAATTAAGCCGAATACATCCCGGTTCCAAAAAGATACAGCACCTTTTTATCACGGTTTCTCTCTCTCTCCACTGCAGGGTGCGTCTAATGTGAACCTTGAAGTCTATCCCAGTTTCAAGCAATGCAACACTCCCCACAAAAGTGCGATGTGATCAGTGGATCTTTTCTTCCTCGTCCTGATTGGCTGTTGTGTTGTGTTGGGGCGGGAACTTTTTTTAAAAAAAAATTTCGTGCAGCTACATAGATGTGTGGGCAGATTTTCCCTGCTTCTGTGTTTGAGCTGCTTTCTTCTGATTGGCTTATGTTGGAGCAGGAACAAAACCACGCTCGGTTTGTTTTTCTTGCGCAACTTCATAGAAGCGCAGCTTTGTCTTTCTAAACCAGTCATCACTACACACGTGTGCACGTTTGCTGTTCTCCTCTTCGCAGAAATGTTTCTTCGTAGCCACAACCAGCTAAATAAAAAAAGGCTGTGTGCTCTTTGCGCACAGCCCACTGTGCTCCGATTGGTTGGAAGGCTCCACATCACTCCCAGGGTGGGAAAAATAAGCCGACTCTGTCCCCTGGATCTTCCCACCAAACCGGCTTTGGCACGTGTTTTTCAAAAAGCTGCACTGCCATGCAGGTTTCTGAAAAATGTGTAATAAGGGGGAGAGCGCGCGCTGAACCAGGATGAAGCCGCATTCGGTACTTAAGCCGTGGCTTGTCCTTCCAGAGAAACCATGATTTTTTACGTGTGTATCACGCGATAAATTGGGGAATCATCCTTAGGCAATGGGGAATCATCCTTAGGCAATGGGGAATCATCCTTAGGCAAAAAAAAAATGAAATGCATAGATATAGGATGGGAGACACCTGGCTTGACAACACTACGTGTGACACGGATCTGGGAATCTTGGTAGACCATAAATTAAACATGAGTCAGCAGTGTGATGTGGTGATTTTGGGCTGTATCAATAGGAGTATACTGTCAAGATCGAGTGATGTAATTGTACCTCTCTATTCTGCATTGGTTAGACCTCACCTGGAATATTGTGTACAGTTCTGGGCACCGCAATTCAAAAAGGATATTGACAAGCTGGAACGGGTCCAGAGGAGGGCAACCAAAATGGTAAAAGGTCTGGAGTCCATGCCCTACGAAGAGAGGTTTAGGGAGCTGGGGATGTTTAGTCTGAAGAAGCGAAGGTTAAGGGGGGACATGATAGCTATGTTTAAATATTTGAAAGGATGTCATGTTGAAGAGGGAGCAAGCTTGTTTTCTACTGCCTCAGAGAACAGGACACGGAGTAATGGGTTCAAGGTGAAGGAAAAGAGATTCCATCTAAACATTAGGAAGACGTTCCTGACTGTCAGGGCTATTCGACAGTGGAATTCACTGCCTCGGAGAGTGGTGGAGTCTCCTTCTTTTGAGGTTTTTAAACAGAGAGTGGATGAACATATATCAGGAGTGCTTTGATTGTGTGTTCCTGCATGGCAGGGGGTTGGACTTGATGGCCCTTCCAACTCTATGATTCTATACTATAAGGCAGTCTCTAAGGTCAGAGTCAGGAAATATGATGTAGTTTGCTCCAAAGATAACCTTCTTTTTCCATAATTTGTTCTCTTCTTACGTAGTTGCTGCAAATTTTCAGTAATAAACACGCAAGTCCTGAGCGAGATTTCATCCCCCACATGAAGTGTGTTTAACTCACAATTACTGAATATAATGTATCAGTGCATTCTTACTCCTCATACTTGTCTGGAGTAGGAATGTCCCTCCCCACGCCCAGCCCTTCCATGAGATTTGGCGGCCATGATAAACACTTGCTTAGTTGCCTGGCTGGAAAAGATGCTGATGCAAAACCCCCAAACATTTTGGCAGGCTTGCGCTGTGCAGATTGCTGTTCCTTTGTTTGTTAAACATAGGCGACCCTGGTATTTTTAGTTCTGTTCAAAATACGGGAAGTAAAAAATGGTTCTTGCCAAGTGGCAAGGGACAAAACTGGCTTAAGGAGAAATTATTTCCAGATTTCAACAAGAGGAAAAAGATTTGAAGGCTTTGCTTGAACTTTTTACTTTGGTTGAATCCACTGCACAGTATATTCAAGGCAGGGAGCCCCTTCCATCTTTTTCTCTTGCCAAATGCCAGAACTTTGTGACCCTGGCAGACACTGTGTGGATGAGAAAGGGTGCATTTTTTAGTTTTCCACACACATCATTGCCATTTTTCCTTCCTCCAGCCCCACACACTTGTCATTTTCCCCAGGATGCCACCAGGGATCTTGGGGGACTTAAAAAAAAGATTGTTATTCCACAATAGTGAAGTGTTTTAATGAAAATCTAGTTATTACTCTGAATTCCCAGTTTTCATCGTTTTTTAAAGTGAGCCTGTTTTCCTTGTGGAGATGAAAGGGAAAGAGGATAGTCGTTTTTCTTTAGATTGCCTGGAAAGGAATGGGGAGGTGACTCTGTCAGACGGCTGGAGAGGAGGATGAGTTCACGGCATGACTGTTCACCTGCTGCTGAGATCACTTGGCTGCTGTGAATGGATCTGCACCCACAGCAGCAATGAAAGCAGCACAGAGAACCTGCAGTATGTTGGACACTGGCAAGGAGTGAACCCCACGCACCTGTGTGCTGGAGCAGATCCAAACTGACAGTATCAACATCATCTTCAGCTATTCTGAATGAGGCTATTACAAGGAAGATCCCCTCTTTTCTTCCCTGTGACCAGAAGATGGGGAAACGTCTACACAGAATATTTTCTCTGCATATCTCAGAGGACCATCTTGAAGAGGCATTGGCCAGAGAGAGAGAGGATGGTGATCAGTTGTTCTTCTGACTCTGGATGCAGCCTGCTTGTTGAGTCCACTTCACCTAAATGCCCTTCCTGCTACAGACTCTTCCACCATCCTTGCGGATCCTCAGCGGAGCTTTTTGGACAATCTGGCAGGGAAGGGTGCACTTCTCCCTTTTTCATCATTGGAAAAGCTGCAGGATTGAACCCTGTGTCTGATGGTGTCCGTAACCCACCAACTCCTCTGGTGCAGAGGATGAGAGCATCCACCTCTCTGGAGACGCACATCCTTCATCAAGCAAGCCTGGTTCACTCACACTTTACTCCGTGTCAACAAAGAATTCTTAGTTGGAGGGAGTCTATATTTACAGTCATCACGAACAGAAGCATATGCATAATCAACCATGGAATTAGAGTGGTCTCCATCTTCAGTTTTGAGTTCCCTAAGTCAGCATAATCTAAATATACATTCCTAGATTTTAAATGAGTATTCAATTAGGTGCTTATATGAAGCCAGTATTTACATAGTTTGGTAGAAAACAATGGTGAAAATTGTCATATGTGCGTTAAACTAGAATTTACTATGACTACACTATCATTGACAATTTTTTGCATCATGGTTAGTTGGTGGGGAGAACTTAGTGTTGGTTAACATTAGGATCATTACCCTGGCTTCCTGCTTTGGAGTTTAGAGCAAAGGAAGTTCTCATTCAAGATTTCCCTCTCTTCTCTTCTCACGGAGGTTAATGCCAGGGTCACGGCTGCTGCCAACCAAAGTCAGTCAATCCAGGCTGGGGCTGGGGGAGACAGACCTCAAGTGAGGCCAAGGTTGAGGCAGCAGGGAGATTCCTGTCTCATGCCTGATTCCCCGCCCCCTCCCCTGCCCCAGAGGAAGTGGGGAAAGGGGAAACCAATCAATCATGAAAAAGGATAAATTATAGAACAATAATTGTGATCATTTTAAAAAGAAAAATGCCAACCTTGTTGGTTGCTATTTCTCCTACATCTGCATTCTTTTGTGGTTATGTTCCTCCCCTGTCTCTGGAGCTAATTACCAAAATCTCCATTTTCCTCCTTAACCCCCCCCCTCCCCGGTTTCTGGGTATGTAACCCAGATTTATCCAGCCATTCTGCTCAGCAAAGTTGGAAACCTTCCTCCAGCCTGAGGAGAACTTCCTCAGAATTAAGTGGCTCACCCTCCAAAAGAATCAGAGGACGGCTTCAAATTTTGGGGAGTAAAGTGCCAGAATCTGCCCAGGAGTCCCAGGCAAGGACAGCAGCATGAGGGTATTGTTAGGGTTGCCAGCCCTGTGCAGTCCTGGGAACTTTTGCAGGGCAGAGAATAGGGAGCATAACTGATGCAGTGACATCACTTCCCAGAAGTGACTTCATTGTCAGTGGTGCTCTAGGTAGGCCCTTTCCCCATGGGCCATACTGCCTCCCCTACTAGATAGCCTAAAGCAGCTTCTCAAAGAAGTGAGCAATACAACAGATGAAAACAGATAACAACAACAACAACAACAATAGTAGTAGTAGTAGTAGTAGTAGTAATAATAATAATAATAATAATAATAATAATAATAATAATAATAATAATAATAATAATAATAATAATAATAAAAGATGATCCATTGGAATTTATGCAAGAATTACAACATAAAAACAGCTAAGAACTGGTGGGAACATTGTCCAAAGAAAGTAATGGAAAATGAGAAGGTCAAGATCCTGAGGGACTTTCGAATCCAAATGGACAAAGTGTTGAAACACAATACACCAGACATCACCGTGATTGAGGACAAGAAAGTGAGCATCATCGACATAGCAGTCCCCAGTGACAGC
>NC_059433.1:76915-139137 GCF_021028975.2 Sphaerodactylus townsendi | reverse complement strand
GTGTGTGTGTGGGTGTGTGTGTGTGTGTGTGTGTGTGTGTGTGTGTATAGAAAGAGAGAGAGAGAGGTGTGTGTTTTGGACCTTCTTAGGGGGGGCACAACCTGTTCCCCCTCCCAACTTCTCCCATACAAGGCTATGGAGGAGGCTGGGTGAGAGAGCCTAAGAGAAAGAAAAGGTATGTGTTCACGACTCGGTAAGGCAGGCTGGGTTTTTCCTCCAGAAAATGTCAGCATTGCAAAAGACAAAAAGTGCCTCCTTGGCTGCAGCTGCAGAGGACAGTCCATGGTGGAGGGTTAGCAGATGGCTTGAGATGACAGTAGTTCTTTTAATCAACTTTTCTTTTGCAAAAAAAGAAAGGGAGATCTGCTTTTGATTCATGTTCAGGAAACCTCCTCCGCACCCCATCCTAAGGGAGAGAGATGTTAAAGCTGGTGCAGCAGATTGGAAAGGGGTGTGGGGTGGGGGGGAGGAAGAAAGTTCATGCAGGGAACGCTTTCAAAAATGCATTTCCTCTCTTCTCTTATACTCTGCAAGTGTTGCTCTTCATTTCTTTGGCATCCTTTTGGGATGGAGTTGCATCCCTTTGCTTGTTTTGCTCTTGGAGGGTATGCAATTGGATATTTAGGGAAGGAGATAACTCAGGCCCCCTTCCCTCTTTTCCCCCAACCCGCTCTTCTCTGTCTTTTCTTTATCATTCTTCCTAAAGAGGGGGGGCTCCCTCTTTCCAACCCACATCACAGGGTAGGGGTTGAGGAGGAGGAGGAGGGAGGATTTATATCCCCACTTGCTCTCCTGTAAGAAGACTCCAAAGGGGCTTACAAACTCCCTTTGCCCTTTCCCCCTCGCAACAAACAAACACTCTGTGTGAGGTGGGTGGGGCTGAGAGAGCTAAGGAAGAACTAGCCTAAGGTCACCCAGCTGGCATGTGTTGGAGTGCACAAGCTAATCTTAGTTCACCAGATAAGCCCCCCACAGCTCAAGTGGCAGAGCAGGGAATCAAACCCAGTTCTCCAGATTAGAGTGAACCTGTTTCTAACCCCTATGCCACGCTTGGCTCACTAACAAGATTCACCAGCTAGTGTGAATAGATGCTCTGAGCTCTCCTGGTTTTTTGTTTCCTTCCTTTATTTTGGGCAAATGACAGATTTACAGGGGAGGTTCAATAAGTCTTGTCCTTTGATCCACTCACTCTTGGCAGGTGTGCTGCTGAGGATTTTGGCCCCCAGCCCCCTAGGGTGGTGGCATGTTGGCAGCACTGATAGGATAGGCCAATGATGGCTAACCTTTTGGTAGACCGGGAGTGCCTAAACTGCAACTCCAAACCTCACTTATGTGGTCAGCCAAGTGCCACACGGCATTTTAATCTTGAATAATTGAGGTTTTAGTTTTAGAAAAACCCTCATACATTACCATATAAGCTATGTGTAATAGTAAAGAACACATTTAAGGAAGTAGATAGAGAGGCCTATAAATATAATGGTTGCAGCTCAGTCTGTGTGGAATAAGAAGTTCACATGTGAACAACAACCAAACCCCTTGGTAATAATGGAGGCAGATTTCTATTATGAAAAAACCAAAGATTTGGAATATGGTAGTAACCACCTTTGGGTGCCACATTCTTGGACTCTTGGCCAATAACTAGAACTGTTATTGCAACCTTGGCCAAAGAAAAGTGTCCCTAAGGATTTTTTTTCCAGGGAAACGGATGGAATTAAGAACAGCTACTGTTGCACAATATGTGAAGCACCAACCTCCAGGCAGTGGCTGGAAATCTCCTGAGATTACAACTGATCTCCAGGGTGATGAGGTCAGTCTTAGTTGGAGAAAATGGCTGCTTTGGAAAGTGGCCTCTTTGCCAGTATACTCCACTGGAAGTCCCCAATTGCTCCGCAAACCCTGCCTCTGAGGCTCCATTCTCCAAATCTCCAGGTATTTTCCAACCTGGGGCTGCAACCATAAACACAGGGCAAATCTCAGGGGCATAACGAGGCAAACTGGGAGCCCTGGGCAAAACCTGACTCGGATCGGGCTCACATGCTCCCCTAATCTTCAAGTGGTAGGAGTGGGGAAACCAACTTGGTTCACCAGATTAGAATTGACTGGGTTCTAACCACTACACACCATGCTGGTTATTCATAGTCTTCATATATAAAATCATAGAATCACAGAGTTGAAGGAGACCACAAGGGCCATCCAGTCCAACCCCCTGGCACACACGAATACTACAATCAAAGCATTCCTAAATAGACGGGCCATCCAGTCACTGCTTAAAAACCTCCAAATCAGTCATAATGCTGTGTTTTTCCCTTCAGGAAAAGGACTTCCTTCAGTATATGCATAGCTATTTCACCACTTCTCTACATGTATACAAGTGGTAATAGCTGAAATCCACTGACTGTGCGGAAGGAGAACGAATGTAATAATCTGAATTAGAAGATGTGTATTCTGACTGGATGGTTTCTAGTTGGAGCTGCATTGGTTTGGTAATAGAAATGCTAAATTCAAGTCCAGTGGAACCTTGGAAGTCCACAAGATTTCAGCAGCTATAAACATTCACGAGACAAACCTCCCATTGCTGTGATATAAGTAGGAACTCTGAACTGCTCGCCCGGCTGGGCTTGCCTTGCCCCCTCACTACCTGCTACTGGCTTCCACCCCCTACCACATGGTCAGCCTGGCCTCCCCTTGTTTGTTCTCATCACTGCCTTAATTTTGCTTTTTTCTGCTAGATTTTCTCATTGCCCCTCACACTTTAACTCCCCTGCCCGCTTCCTTGTTTGTTCAACCCCCCACTCACCCACCCACTTGCTCTCACGCCTCACTACCAATTTGATGGTTTGGTTTCCACCACTTATGCACTTGCCTGCCCACTTGCTCGCCTCCTTTGTTGCCTACTCCCTCCCACTACTTGCTACTAGTTTTTCTGTTTGCTTGCTCCACTTGCTTGCCCCCTGCCTGATTGCTTGCTCACCCGGGCTTCCACTTGCTCACACCCGCACTTTCCGCCTGCCCACTTTCCGCTTGTCCGCCTCTAATCTGGGTTTGCTTGCCCGCTCTGCCCACTCTTCTGTTCCCTGCTTGTTTGCTCAGCCTGCTCCCCCCGCTTGCTTGCTCGCTCACTCACTCACTTAGCTTGTGCATGCTCGCTTCAGGCTAAGAAAAGTGCGGGAGGGGAACGCCCCAGTGCCTTCTGGGGTGTTCCCCTCCCACACTGTATCTCTCTCAGGAGGCCCCACTGGTGCTTCTGGATGACCCGGCCTGGGAGCCACCTCTGGTAACGGGCGAAGGGGAGGGGGGGGAGATCTCGGCACCTGTGGTGCCCAAGGGAGAGGTCTCCACGTGCCACCTCTTGGCACGTGTGCCATAGGGTTCTCCATCACAGGGATAGGGCTATCCTGCTTCATTCCTCAGTTTACTGTCACCGCTTTCTCTGGAAGGCTTGTGTTTTGTAGTTTGGGAATCCAGTGTGTATTGAGTGCCTATTGAGACTTATATAGTTCAGAAGAAGGCCCTTCACTGTGTGTATCAATTCTGTTTTGATGCTTTTTTGCATGAATAGTCCCATCATGGCACGCTCTAAGCTAGCTCTTGTCTTGGTACTCCACATGGTAGTTTTTTTTTTTTCATATGTGCTATTGTGTATACTCATAACGAAAGAGATCTTGGTAGGATCCAGAATCTTCAAGTGTCCTGTTGTGGGTGGGGACATGGTAAACAGCTCCCATTAGAAATTATGAGGACGACATATGCAGTGATGGTAACGACTGCAGACTCAGTGATGATGGCAACGCCTGTGCTGATAACCTCACACCCGCTACAGCCGGGAAGCCCTGTTTGGACATACAGATGAGAAGGAGGGATTCCTAGCCTTTAATGATTTTAACCCTTGTGTTTTAGCTTTGAATCCTGATTGAGCTTAAGGTTTTTGTAATTTCTTTTAAAGGCTGTTGATACCATATTGGGTTTTTTTTTGACCTTCTCTTCCACCTTCATAGAGCTAGTTTACTGTTTTTCTTTGAAATAAATATTCAAAAACATTTAACCTACTGATGCCCTTCAATTAATGTGATCTTTTATTGGCATCTGTTTTATTTTTTTGAAATTTACCAGTAGCTGCTGCATTTCCCACCCGACTTATACACTGAGTCATTGGGGTTTTCCCAGTTTTTTGTGGTACAGTTAGGTGCCCTGACTTATATGCGGGACAACTTATACACTTAGTATACTGCGTTAGTAGGATTTTGTAGGTTTGGGAGACTGCATTCTGTAGTGTTGTTCTACAGGCACTTGGTGCCGGGAATAACAATTTTCGTTTCCAATTGCACACCGGGTGGCTGACAAAAATTCTATCTATTTCCAGAAAGACATTATATATTTTTAACTTTTGAAGTACATATGAATAGCTTAATTTAGCCATTTTAATCTCCTGAGGTGCATCTCTTTGTTCACAATGTGTTTGTTTTCCATGTATGCTTTTTTTAAAGAAAAATTACAAACTCCATTATCATTCAGTATTTGATTCTGAAAGTTGTTTTTGGCAAGTCCTGTAAGCCGTTTCCTATATTAATTCTGCAGATGTGTTTGCTTTTTCATGTGGAAAATGCTCATTGCTTCATTTGTTGCCTGTTGTTTCCTTGTTTCCTTAGACACTCATACTGCTGCCTTGATGCGTATTGCAAATAGAATGCGGTAGGTTCCCTTTTGTGGAAGGGGGGGGTCTGGATGTCATCACTTTGGCTGTCCCGTTCAAGAATGGAACAGTTGGAGAAGGGAATATTCTGGACCCAGAACAACAAGGTGGTGGCTGTGAGAGAATGGAAGAGAGAGAACAATGTTCTCAGCTGCTTTGGATCCCTATTGGGAAGATAAGCAGGATACAAGTAACAAAGCAGTGCAAGTGCATCTTGCTATCTATGCTGCTGGGGATGGGAATGCAACCAAGTACATAATGGCCCCTTTGTATAGAATTGTTACTGTGCCCCTGCCATAGGATCTTGGCTCCTTCAAGGAAGATGGGCAGTCATATAGAACAGCATGGGAAAAAAAAGAGTTGGAGGAGTTCAGAATCCAGACTGGCTTTGCATATTTATCTGAGAACACTAGATTTCAATTTTTCATCTTGCAAAAAAATATCAATATGCAATTGTTTGTAATAGCTAGTAAGGTTTTAATTTCAGCAGTGTGACTGTAGAAACACTTTTCAGCAACTTTATTTATTCAGTCCCTTTTACGTCTTGATATTGGTAACCATGGACCATGATACAGCTTTTCAAGGTTAAGTGTGTTTGTATGTGCTCTAAAGCCATACATGCATGGAAAAACGCTTGTCTCCCTGTTTCTGTTGCTCCACTTATACATGTGATGTCTGGCACCAAATTGAACATCCAAAAAGAACTATGTTTTGTACAGTAAAGAAGTTATCCCAAAAGCATACAAGTTCTGCTTCTTTATAGCTCTTGCAGAGATGCAGGGTAATATTTTTAATAAATTAATTAAAATGAACTACAATTCCCCAGCAGTTGCTGCCGGGGTAAATTATGAGCAGCCCAATCCAGATTGGGTGGGGGGGATAGAACTCACCATAGGAGATGAGACAGTCTGTCCCCCCCACCCAGCGCAAGAGAGGTGATGCACTGGCGGGGGGGGGGGAGATATGCAGGTGGGCAACTGCGATGGGTCCCTAAAAGCACCTGACCTGGAAACCACCGGGCCATTCCTCCAGCCTCACTTATGCAGAAAGCTGCACCAGCATGGCTAGCGCATGCCAGGGGCTGGAGTCAACTGGAAGGCTGGCTTCCTCGGCCCCTTCAGCCCCTGCAGACTCATTGATGGTTCCTTGGACATACTATGTTTTCCATGGTGTATGTCCATTATCCCCTATGGGGTATTATATAGCCAGCTGGGGTTTTCTGGTTTTGTTTTGGGTTTCCCAGGCCATGTGAGAAACCTCTTTGGAGGTGGCGGGGTGGTGCCGCGAGCAGTACTACAACCTGCCGGCCAAGGGATCTGGATGTGAAGAAAGAATTTGGCTGCCTTATGTGTGCATGTGTTTTTTTTTTAAAGTGTAATTGATATAAAACACGGGCCACTGTGCGGACTGTGGAATGCTGAAGTTGATGGGCTTTTGGTCTGATCTTGGACCTTAAGTTTGATCCAGCAGAGCTCTTCTTGTGCAGGGAGTATATATGGCATTACGCTTCTCCTCCCATTCTTAATTTAAATCCTGCAGAGGAAGTGGCCACTGATCTCCCTAAAAAGATAAAAAATCTCTAGTTGTCTCAAGCCACTTTCTTCCTTGGGATTCAATTTGTTCATATTGTAATTTTGTGATAAGCATTTTGCTTTAGTATCCACCTTGCTTGCCACAGTTTGTCTATTCCAAACTTGTTTTATTGATTACATGGTTGGTTTGGTACCATTGTGGTTGGGCCCCATTAAAGGGACCAGTTGATCTGCAAGTGCTAGAAGGTTAGGGATCAGACAGGTCTGGCTTTCATAAGTGCCAGGCATGAAGTGAAGAATGCTGAACCTTGAATCTTTTGCTACACATGTATTGGGTGCTGTAATCTGTCAACTTCCTGCAGTAAATCAGACTCTTCAGTTTGGAAATTGGTTTATAGGGCAGGAACACCATGGCCAGAATTCAAGGAAGCCTTGCTGGGCCTGAGTTCCACCTCACCTCAACCCTCAGCATCCCAGCAGGGTCAAATCAATTAGAAATGTTCTCGAGCAAAGCCAAAGCCTCCAAGGCCAAAACAGAGATGACAGAGATAATAGGAGATAAGATAAATGAACATATATGAGTATAAGGTTGGCAGCATAAAAAGCATGTTAAGGACTGCACTGCTGCCATCTTCTCTTGGGCCTGGCAAAGGCTAGGAAAGAGCTGAAATCTTGACAGGGTCTCTTGACAAGAGGATGCAAGAATACAGTCAAGAATACTTTGGGGCAGGATATGTTGATGCTGACCATATAGAGGCTGTCTTCAGCTTAAGAGTGCTGCACACCCACTTTGATCTCCTCTGTGCACCCACCTCAGGTTGTCCCTTCTTTATGTTTCAGGGGAGCTTAAGGCATCACAGCACATGAAGTCTTCCCACCAGACCCACAGGTTATAACTTTCTCCGTCCCTTCCCCCTCCCGGTTTCTCCCGTCCCATTCTCATGGGAACGGCATGCTCATCTCTCTCCGTGAGATAAGGCCTCCCACAGAGAAATCGCAGTCGATTCTGGCCCATCAGCCTCGGTGCTCTGGAATCTACTCAAGGCTGCTGCTGTGCTGAGAATCAACACCATTGAAACTCTTTACACTCTGCTTCCCCCTAAGAAACACTTCTCCCCCCCTGGTTTGTGTAAAGGTACCATGGAAAGCAGAAATAAGGGAGGGGGCGCTAATATTTTCTGAATACACCCATTGATTATAATCCAGCTGAATACCCTGCACCCAGGAAACCAAATATTGCAAGCGTATGCGGTTAAAACGAGAGTCCAGGATGGCGCCAATTTCATAACAATGCTTGTGGCCACTGACTATAGTCGGCGGCGGCATCTCCAGAGGGTCGTACCAGGCATCGGAAGCGGGAGCCTCCTTGAGCAAACTGGAAGGAAAGATAGGATGTATATTACTTAAGGAATTAGGCAGATCTAACCGGGCAGTAATATCATTAACTACTTTCGTAATTCTAAAAGGTCCCACTTAATTTTTTGCCCAGTTTTGAAAATTTATGCACGCCTCTGAGATTTTTTTTAGTAGACAAGTAGACCTAAGCCCCAACATAGCGCAAAGGGAAGCCGCCAGATCGATGTTTATCCTCCCGGGAACTTTTGGGAGTCTTTAGTTTGCTGCAAAGCAGTCTGAACCGCTTTCCACCCCTCAGCCAGAGATGAAATCCACTGCTGGAATTCTGGAGGATGCATTCCGCTGGGTAGTTGGGGCAACGGTGGGAAGGAGCCGCCAGACACAATTTCAAAGGGGTTTTTTGGCGCACTGCTATGAACGGCATTGTTATAGGCATATTCCGCGAACGGAATTAAATCGCACCAGTTGTCTTGCGGATAGTTGGTGTAATAACGTAGATACTGGTTCAAGAGTTCTTGTTCGGTCTCTTCTGACCTCCACCACACTTTGAACGTGGTAGGGCGCAGCAACCGTCGGGGTAGCCCCCAACAGACCCAGGAAAGCTTTCCAAAAATTTGAAATGAATTGGGGCCCATGCGGTCGGACAATTTCACCTTGAGGGGGGGAGGAGTGTAGACGGGTATATATGCTAAATGAACAACCACGCCAATTTGGGAGCCGAAGGAATGGAGGTGCAGGGGGATGAAATGGGTTTGTTTGGAAAACAGGTCCACCACCACCCACAAGACTGTGTTTCCCCTGGCTCTCGGTGTAAATCCGTGAATAAAATCCATTGAGATGACTTCCTAGGGGCGGGAGGCTAATCGGGAGAGGCTTTAACAGTCCATGGGGCTTTCCTGGGATGGATTTGGCCTCCGCGACAAACAGAGCACCCCTTTGATATAAGTCTCAATGTCTTTATTTGCGACGGCGCTGCCTGGCACCAGAATTGGCGGCGGGCTAAGTGCAGTGTCTTGAGAAAGCCAAAATGTCCAGCTGAGCGGGCATCATGGCAGGCTTCGAGAACCGTTTTTTCTGGCGTATGGGGCACGTATCAACAATTTCCCCACTTCCAAACACCCATTCACTAAGCTTAGCTGGGAGTCACCTTCCTCCTCACTGGCAGCTCATGACGCACCCGCTCTCCTCGAAGTTCTCGCGAGAGGAAGGGGGAGACAAGGCTGGGAACGGGCGCTGGAGGAGGGAGCGGATGTCTCAATCGAAAGGGACGGCTAACCCCAGTTGGGAGGGGGGGGAGAGGACAGTGCGCTGGGATGTCTCAGAAGGGGCAGCTCCACCCCCCCCAGGAAGGCGCGACAGTGCATCAGCCAGTTTGTTGAATTTTTCCGGGAAAAAAAATGGACGGTGAAGGAAAAACGGGAAAAGAAATCGGCCCAACGAAGCTGTTTTGCGGTGACATTTTGAGGGGGGTAGAGAGAGCAGCTAAGTTCCAGTGATCCGAATTAAACTGGAACGCGCGTTTAGTTTCAAGCCAGTGACGCTTGGTGGAAAGCGCTGCCTTGATGGCAGCAGTCTCTCTTTATCCCCTACGGTCCAGCTGAGTTCTGCACCGGAGAATTTTTTTTTTGATAAATAAGCACACGGAACAAGCGCATTCATTTTATTTTCTCTGTACAGGGCTGGCGCCAAGCGCTTTGTCCGAAGCGTCCACGTGAACCACAATGGCGAAGGTCTGGGTCGGGGTGTTTTAAGACAGTACTCGGTAGTGAAAGCCGCTTTCAAAAGTCGGAAGGCTGTTTGACATTCTTGAGACTAAGGGAGGGGAGCCTGGCTTGGCAGCTTGTGAGTCTTTACCTTTAGTGCGTAATAGGTCTGTGAGTGGAAGGGTCAATTCAGCAAAACGGGGTATAAAGTCACGATAAAAATTAGCAAACCCTAGGAAAGATTGTAGCTCTTTCCGGTTGGTGGGGGGCTGGCCATTGCTGGACTGTTTTAACCTTTGCAGGATCCAGCATTTTAAACCTTCGGATGAGATCCTGTAGCCCAAATAGTCTATGGAGGGTTGATGAAAGCAGCACTTAGACAGTTTTGCTAAGAGGGGGTTGTCGAGCAAGCGCTGTATTACTTCCCGAACCAAAGCCCCTTGCTTTCGCCTCCAGCACGGTTTTGTGAGTAAATTAAAACATCATCTAAGTACACAACTACTCCTTTATATAATAAATCATGCAAAACTTCATTTATGAGGGCCATGAATGCCACTGGGTGCCCCAGCTAACCCGAATGGCATAATTGGCATTCATACTGTCCTAATTTAGTGTTAAATGCTGCCAAATGCTCAGAGTCTTCTGCAATTCTGACTCTGTAGTAGGCTTCTCTTTAAATCCAACTTAGTAAAAATCCGGCCCTTGCCCAATGCATCTGGGCAAAGGTCCTTGATTAAGGGCAAGGGTGCATTTATTGGACATGGAAACAGCATTTTAATCCTCGGTAATCGGTAACAAAGTCTTTAAAGACCTGTCCTTCTTCTTGTATAAATACAGGACAGGAGCGGCGGGCGTATGAGGTTCAAAGCTCCATCGTATGAATCCAAGGGAAAAGGTTTTATCGGCAAGAAGGTACGGAGTTCTTTCTCCTCGCTAGGGCTCATGCGATAAATTCTACCCTTGGGTAGCTGGAGCCCCGGGCTGTGGCGATTTCTGCAGTCAGTGTCTCTATGGGGGGCATCAATTGGTCACATTCCTGTTCTTGGAAACACTCTGGCTGGTGGGGTCCTGGTAAGCTGGAGGAATGCCTGTGGAATTGAGAGCCATAGGGGTGTGCACCGCTGAAGAAACCAAGGGATTTTAATCCCATTGGATGGGGGGTTCTCCCTCCAATTCCCATGCTCTCCACAGGGGGGATCTGTGCGAATTCTAGAATCTGTTCCTTCCAAATAATATTTTGGTTCATGTAGCAATAACCATGGCATGCCCAGGATGAATGGAATGTTTTACCACCGGACTAAGCATGAAACCACTCTTTCTCCTGGTGGTCAACGCAACGGCGAGGACAGGTTGCGCTTTGAATCGAAGCCGGGCCTTCGGCTCCGAAAGGGCTGCTGTCATTCATTTGTGTGAACGGTATGGCCTTTGGTTAGAGGAACTCTTTCTAAACCGAGCTCTTCAGCCACTCTGGGGCCGCGAAGCAATGGGAGCAACCAGAATCCACGAGGGCCGAAAGGCTAAAATGCGCAGGGCGTTTAGTAGGGTTGGTTGGCCAGAATTGTTTGAAATAGTAATGGGGGCGCCGCCTCTACTCACCGCGATCTGGAGTAGGATCCACATCCATGGGTGCCGATGAGAGGCAAACAGAGCCACTTCCCCCTCCTCGATGTCACCTTCGGTAACCGGGCTTTAGACGAGCCCGCTGGAGGAGGGCCGGATCTCCGTGGTGGTTTGGCAGAGGTGGTGCTTGGGGTCGGTGCGGTGGGCTTCTGTTTTTTCGGGCAGTTGGCAGCCAGATGGCCTGGTCCCCTAATAAAGGCACAATCCCAAACGTCGACGGCGCTCAGAGGTGGTTTCGGCAGAGACTGCCGCGCCTTTGGCTTGCTAGTTGAAGCCAGAGGTGGTCGAGGTGGGCGGGCTCTCGGGCTGGCCGCCTCTGCTTAGTTCAAACGAGCCGCCTCTACACTTCATGATCCCAAGTCGATCCACTCCAGCTGTATAGTGCGCTGGATAATGGATGAGAAACACCATCTCTTGGCGTTTTAATCGATGGCATCAGGAGAAGTATTCACACTTCATGGGTTCTGTACACTCCGGAGGAAGTCGAGCAGCCGCTGCCCGGAACTCGCTGCCAATTCGGGTAAAAGAACGGGTTGCCCTGTTGAATAGATTTTATGGTAATGGATGGCTTCATTTTCAGCTGCCTGGATCTTGTGCTGGCCTTTAGGGTTTGAAGAAATGTGCCACCGTGCGAGTATCCTCCGCCTGCAGCCCAAAAAAGGGTCACAAACCAGTCAGCAGCCACCCCGGTCTGGTGTGACAGACCTGAGGTCCCGCGATTTTTTCACGCTCAGGATCGGGATATAAGATCATCATATTCCTCCATATGTGCATCCCGAGTTGCAAGATGAAGTAGGGGAGTTTAGAAGCGGTCCCCATCCCGAAACGGGCAGGGATCGGGGGTCTGTAGTATCCTCTCTCCACGGCCCTTTGGAACCCGCATGTGGGAATATAGCGGTTGCCGTACAGGGTTAGAGGCGGTGGGGCAGGAGGTGAGACAGAAATCCGGTGGAGGCACGGGGCCTGGTGCCGCTGGTTCCACGTTGGAGTAGCAGGGACCTTGGAAGGCGGTGCAGGAGCGCGAGTAGCAGGACCAGGAAGCGTTGGCCCGGATAGAGACGGGCAGGCAATGGTGTCGGGCGCTCGGAGTGGGTCGCAGCGGTGTAGGCGCCAACTGAGTCATCCTGTCCCGGGCTGCTTCTTCAGCTCCTGTTCCTAAGGCAGCTAACTCTCTCTCTTTATGCAGTCAAAGGCAGACCTTGATGCTGGCGTGCAAAGCTGCCTTCTCCCGTTCCAGTTTGTCAAGTTCGTCTCCGCTTGAATAGCTGCAGTCAATTCACCTTCGCGGCACCGGATGGCCTTGATACCTTCGCGTTGATCGTTCCCAGGTCCATCTCTAGAGTGCTCTAGGGACCTTATATTGTGGATGCGATAAATCCTGCATATATTGCCGTTGCAACAGCTGGGTCTTTGGCTCGGTCCAATTCAAGTTCAAGCGCTCTTTGCGCTTCGTTGTTCCACGATCTTTTTTACCAGGGACTTTTCACGCTCCTTTTGCAGCTGTTCTGCGTTCCTCACTCCCATAGCTGGCATTCACGGGCCCACGCTTCTTGGGCATCTCTGCCAGTCGGGCCACTTCCCCTGCGTCCCAATTTTCTTTGGACGGGAGGGAAACAAATCCGGATGGGAGGTAGACTTTCCTCGGATTCCTCCTCATCGGGAAAGTAGCACCTCCAGTCCACCGACGGCCCCGCGGGGCGCTTCTCTTGCGCGATCAGCTACCCTATGTCCGGGGATCTGATGGACCAGATTAAGGCGTCGGTACGGATTCCCTTCCAATCATCCCGAACCGACGATCTGCGACAAGGACCCGGTGTTAACTGCAGTTTTAGGGACGGGTCTCCGGTGCTATGCCACTGAGGATTCTTGGGAGGAGGAGCATCATCGAATAATACGAGTCCAGGAATCGCTCTCTCTATTGATTCCCTGGGTTGCGCACGCTATCGAAAAGTGGTCAGGCCCATCTCCTCCCCGGAGACAGAAGGGGTGCATCTGAGGTTTGTAATCCACACGAAAACGGGTAGAGATCCGCCTCCACAGGCGCACGCATCCATAGAGCAAGCGCCCCAAACGTCTCATGCCGCACTCCGCGATGATGCGGCTTCCAGCGTCCCTCTCACATCCCAACAAAGTAAGTGGGAAGACTTCGTGTCGAGGCGAGGACCGGGAGAGGGTTACCAGGCAGGACCACGTTCCCGGCTGGTTTTCTCCAAGTCCAGAAGGAAGGGAAGGCTCGGAACCCTCTATGGGGAGCTACCGAGCCTTCTGCTCCAGTTTCAGGAATATTCAACCTCTGCATGCCGGAACAATTCAGAGGTCCACTGATTTTAGAAGTAAATGAGGGATTAAGGATTCCTGCCACAATGTAAAGGGAATTCCATAGAGCAGAAATAAAGGCTTTGTTGGTTGAAAGACCGCTTTTATTCAGACATCTTAGAAAGCCTCCGCGCACACGGCGTGGCAGGAATGAAGTCTTCCCGCCAGACCCACAGGTTATAACTTTCTCCGTCCCTTCCCCCTCCCGGTTTCTCCCGTCCCATTCTCATGGGAACGGCATGCTCATCTCTCTCCGTGAGATAAGGCCTCTGCCAGAGAAATCGCAGCCGATTCTGGCCCATCGCCCGAGCTCTGGAATCTACTCAAGGCCAAGCGGCTGTGCTGAGAATCAACACCATTGAAACCTTTACAGATACAAGGGAAGGATTATCCCCTTTGAAAAAGACGTGGAACATTTTATAAGTTGGTCCAGTTCCTCCACTGCAGATTGACTCGTTGATTCTCCCGGAGGCGAAGGACATCTGGATGGGTGTTTTCCAACCTGTTCTCAGGGAGATGGGAACTCTAAAATTGTCACTTCCTGTGAACTGCTTGGGCGCTCATCTTGATCCCCAGTTACTTTCCTGCCTCTGCAGGGAGAGCAGCGTTCTGAACAGGCTCCACTAAGTCCAGAGTTTCTGTCTCCATTTTACTCCGTGTCCTTCTGTTTTTTGGTCTGTGTCTCAGTGGTTGAAAGTTTATTTTATGTGTCTACCTTCCCTCCCTCGTGGCATATTCTGTGGCTTTGACTGTGGGAAACCTCCTTAGCTGGCAGTCTCCAGGAGAGTTCCCTTCCTTTCCTACCAAAACTTCTCCAAGCTAAGATGGTGCATCCTGGTCCCATCTCCCCTCGGCATCTGAGGGGCTTAGGAGCAGCCTGCAGGGCCTCCTCACTATTCAGGCAGGTGCGCCTCCAACCTACAAAAAAACCAGCTGGGAAAAAGCTTCCTCGAAGTCCATCAAGCTGTATAACAAAAAAGCGTCATGCACCGCTGTTGGAGCCTATGCATCAGGGGACCGGTGGGAAGTTCAGGCGATTCAACGGCAAGCACCAGCAGCCCATATAGGGTCCCGGAGGGTGCAGATCACTCCCGAACCATGGCAGGCGATCAGGCTGGATCAGACCAATGTGCTACCGCCCCATATAGGGTTGGGGGTTGCGCTGAGAGCCTGGAGGAAGCAGCCCAGAGACACCAGCGTCCCATACAGGGCATAGCAAGTTTTTCAGGGATAGCAGAGTCACCCCTCTGCTCCAAAGGAGAAGCTAGCGATGTCGCCTCAGTGGGGTTTTCCTCATACATGTGGCTGAATCCTTACCTCCCATCCAGTTCCTGTACATAGAGAAGAAGAAATGTTAGGGAGGTGGACTCCAAGACTGGTCAGTTTTCTATATGTAGGAACTGACCAGTTTTTATTTGTGTGCATTGGTGCATTCCATTGTGTGAACTTCATCTGCAACCTGAATTCGATGCAAAGAAGGCTTCAAAGAGTTGATATAAAGATATGGAGAACACGTCTGTCATGGCTGGTGCTCTTGATAGCTGAGTTGTATCTCCCTGCTTGGAGGCAGAATGCCTCTGATTGGTCACATGCTGTGGGGCAGCCAGCCGGGGAGAGACGCTCCCTGCAGGCCCTCCTTCCATGCTGTCAGTAACCCTGTTCACACGTTACAACATGTTTGCTTGCAAGAAAGAGTCAGTGCATGTTTAATTTACAAAGGCAAGTGAGGACCAGTTCCTGGATACATCACCTGTTCAGATGTGCACATGTTGAATGTAACATGAAATTACTCAACACATGTATGAGGAAAAACCCAGTGTACCCAGTACATAGTTTGTACATTCACCCTAACTTGTAGAATCCGTCCTTTGTCTGACTGAAGCACAGGATATTGATGCACCACAATTGATCTACCGGTAGTTCAGCGTGGCCATTGTTGGGTTCTTTTTCATCTCTTCCGGTCAACTTGCCCAATGGTACTTATTCTTTCACTAAAAATCCCACAGCAGATTCTTATGCCAGAGGTCTAAGCCAGATTATTCTATCAAAGGAATGTGAGAGGTATAACAGTAGCCTTTTTCATTTGATTTTGAACTACCCTGGCCAGTGTTTCAGTGAGGTCATGTGGCTTGTTACACACAGTTAGTGGTTCTACTCAGCGTGCTGTGTCCATTGGAGAACTCGTGTATCCTCTACATTTGAGAGCAAGTGTGCAGTACTGGCTATGAGCAGCGAACTCTAATATGGAGAACTGGATTTGATTTCCTACTCCTCCACATGAGCGGCGGACTCTAATTTGATGAACCAGATCTGTTTTTGCACTCCTCCACATGAAGGCTGCTGGATGACCTTGGACCAGTCACAGTTCTCTCAGAACTCTCCCAGCCCACTTACCTCACAGGTTGTCTGTGTTTTTTTTATCTGTACTGTGGTATGAAAACGGTGTAAAGGGTGTAAACGGTGTAAACGGTGGGGAAGGGAAGGGAAGGTGATTGTAAGCTGCTTTGAGACTCCTTAAAAGTTGAGAAAAGTAAGGCATAAAAACCAACTCTTCTTCTTGACAAGGCATATGGAATTTGATGTTAACCTAAGCTTTATTTATTCTACAGTGTTTGAATATCATAAAAATAATGTTTTGGCCTTTGGATTTTAGGCTGGCAGAAGTGGTTGAATGGTCATAGTTGTACATTATGCTTTTTAATAAAAGTGTTGTTTTTCTTGTCTCTTGCAACATGTACTTTGTTTTAATGTTTCACCGCCCAGAGCCCTTCGGGGGTTGGGCGGTATAAAAGTTTAATAAATAAATAAATGTGTGATTTAATTGGAGGAGATGGAGGGGCAGGCATGTCTTATGCTCTTATGTCCTGAGGTTAGTGTTTCCATGGAAACACCCAATTAGTCACTAACCAAGGAGATGGTCCATACAGCTGCCAAAACACTCTGAGAAACAGACATGAAGCTTGCAAAAGGCAGTCTGAAATGTAGTTTGCGTTATGCCAACTTGCCAAGTGTTGTTGCCAGATATATTTTTTTGGTAAGGCTGCTGGAGTGTTTTCTGAGCACACATCTTGCACCCATTTGGTAAAAGTGACATCTGTAATGCATTCTGAGAAGATAATTGTATCTGGTGCACAACACATGTGATGTTAAAAACACAATTTTTTTTAAAACAACAGACATACACATACATTCTGAGAATTGCCTCCCTCATATGTTTTCTATAAGTCATGGCAGCTGTAAAAGAGAAACCAAATTTGGAAGGATTCTTGCACTGTGTTCCACCCATTCCAAATGTTTAAGTGTCTGCCTGGTGCTTTGTGTTTGCAGAACAGAGGTCTCAATGTAGTTTTCATCTCTGAACTGTGTAAACTCTGTATATAATGTTCTTTAAAAGAAGGAAGGTGCCAGTCATGGTGAAGGGAATGTGTGTGAATGTCATGTTGGATGCTGAAAGATAGTGGTGAAGCTGAAGATTGAGGACAGAAGAAGAGAAAGAGGAGAGCGGCTACTTCAATTGACAGTAATTCAACAATTAGTGTGCAAAGCCTTCCTTTGTTACCACTGAAAGGCTGGACCAGATGGCAGGAGGTTCAGCTTAACATGAAGGGTTAGATCAGTTTGAAATGGGAAGGCGGGAGAACCATTACAGGAGAGCAGCCTGAGGTAATCCTGAGCGAGAGACAGGAAAACTGTTTGCAGCATCCTCCTTCCGAAGGTGAGCATAGCATAGCATAGCTTGAGATGATGTCTAATCCGCGGGTTTAATATCTGAGGTCGGGGTTGTCTGATTGGGGGCATGTGCCTGGGTGGGAGGGAAGGGGGTGGCCTGGCCATATTCCAGTGCTGATGGGCAGGGGATGCTATTGTACTGGAGCACAGAGAAATCGCCTGCAGAGAAGTTGTCCTAGGTGTTTGTATGCTATAATCCTTTCTATTCTGCCCCACAACCTTGTGAGAGCAGGGGTGCATGAGCTGATTTACATCAACCCTGTAAGGTTTTCAAGGCAAGAGACATTCAGAGGTGGTTTGTTGTTTCTTGCCTCTGCATCATGACACTGGTGCTTCCCATTCACATATTTGCCAGGGTCGGGGCTAAGAGTGTGTGACTGGCCCACTGCCACTCAGCAAGTTTCCATGTCAGAGTGGGGATTTAAACCTGGATTTCCCAGGTCCTAGAACCTCTGCACCACACTGGCCCTCCCAGGCTGACTGAGGCCGTGGTCATGGGGTGTCAGCCCCAGCCCTCCTCTGCCAGCAGCCCTCTTTGCTGCTACCTCTCTTAAAAACTCCAATTTGCCATGAAAGTTGGATGCAGGTATCTGGGCAAATTGGAATTGGTTTCTTCCCTGTAAACTGGGATTCAGCTGAGATTTAGGCAGTTTCCGCATGGGCCAAAAAACGGTGTAAAATGGTTTAAAATGGCATAAAAGGGTTTACACCGTTTTCATACCACTGTTTTTTGGCCCATCGCGAGAACTGCCTTGGAATCCCAGTTTGTAGGGGAAAAAAACAAACCCTGGTTTCCCTTAATTGGGATCTCACAGCAAAATGATTCAAGGCCTCTCAGATCAGGAAGTGCTCAATGGCACACAGGTGTAAAGCAGCTAGCTGTGTTCATGCCCGTTACGGAAAAATCTCTGGTTTTGGTGAGGACTGAATGTAGCTATCATTTCTACTACCATTGCCTAGAAAATGATGGCCATATTTATAAGGTATTGACATTAATGATATAATGAGTTTCTCATCTTAACAGTAGCAGCTGTTATACCAACACAGAATGAAAAGGAATAGTGTGCACAGCACATTTTGTTGAAATCTGTTAGAGAAAGGGAAAGTCCCAATAGCTCATACTGTTGATTCAAGGGTAATTCTAGTAAAACGTTAGTGTGTGATCCAAATCCTTTTGGAAGTGCAGTTCATAGATTCTGGATGAGAAATTCAGTTTGCTGTTAAGGACATGATGCTTGATGCAGGCTATCAAGCAAAGCACATGGCGCTCAGCAAGAGAACCGGTCTCTCTTGGCTCCTTTTGATTGCCAGTGCAAATCCAAAGATGTTCCAGGGTTCATATTTCAAGCTTCAGGTTTGGTAACACTGGGAGGAATTTGGGGAGTTCAATGTGTGTTGGCTTCTGCTTAGACAAACCGCAGTTCCCTGTGGCCCTATACTGTTCAGGCTCGTCTTCCACCTCTACATATTCAGTATGTGTGAGCCCATAAAAAGGTTTGGCTTGTCTGTTTTCCTCTGTCGTAGGCCGCTCTGAGGGTGAGCCTGGCTCAGGACGATTTAAAGCAGCCACGGCTTGGGACCGAGAGAGCTGAGTTGTGGCTAGCCTGGGGTGCGCGTGGCAGTTTTTCCACAGGAAGCTTTGGTGCTGGAGGTTGACTGTGGGATATGGTGAGAAATGGAGATGGTGAAAAACACATCTTTTTCACAAAGGTGAGACCTCTTGAAAATGCATGTTGGAACTGTGTGTTTTTCTATAGAAACAATTGGAATCTAAAATTGAGTTTCAGTGTTGAAAGGAAATAGTTTTGGGGCTGATCGCTTGAGCCTGAGCTGCATTTAATATGTTTCAGACAGTCCTGGGAAACCTGAAGAAGCTGGTAGTCATTTTTCCCTTGGAAACCATCTAGTGGATTCCTGACATCCATTCAACATGGGTTTCAAGAAGAGAGAAATTATTTGTAAATCCAAAACTGAAACTTCCCATATTATGCTTTTCAAAACTATGTATGTCCTCGTATGTCTGCTGGGGCAGGGGCTCCAGTGATCCAAACTAGCCTGGATGACTTTCCCCTCACGTTTAATAATAATTGATGCTCACTCTGTGCCGTGATAGTAGGTAGAAGGCTCTGGAGCAGCATGGCCACTCTCTTCATTGCCTGATACTCTCAACATTGTGGTGAGGATGCCACCCTCCAAGTGCATCCTGGATATCTCCCCGATTTGCAACTGATTTCCAGTCTAAGAAGATCAGTTCCGGGGGGGGGGGATGGCAGCTTTGGAGGGGAAGCCCTATGCTGCCACTTCCCCACTGAGCTCCTTCCCCACATCTCCAGGAATTTCCCAAGGTGGACTTGGCAACTGCATCAAGTGATGACTTGTATGTGTGAGTGAGCCATCACAGACCATTGACGTCATCTCAAACATGACGGCCAAAACACAACACAGAGCTGTTTGCAGACTTAATCCTGTCCACGTTTACTAAGAAGCCAAAGGCCTCAATGGATGTCCAGGCATTCCTAGACAGATTGGTGTCCTTCAGAGCCCCCAAAGTACTTGGACTTAGAAGTGTTATAAGTACAATTTTCCTCAGTGCTTTTTAGTAGAGTCAGTTTGTGGATTCAGTGGATTCCCTTCGAGCATCCGTATGTGAACCAGTCCTTAGAAGTTTAATTTTTTTGTTACCATCTTCTCTGGTATCTCATGAAAGAAGCTTTGACTCTTGAAAGCTTATACTCTAAAATATCTTGTGGTTTCTAAGACCCTACTTGAATCTACAGTAGATCTTTTCTAGCAACTTCTTACATAGTGCCCACTTGTACTAAAAGAAAAACTCAAGCCCTCCAAAACGGGAGGTTTCTGTTTGGTCTCCTTGACTTGCTACAAAGTTGAATTTCTATCTGTAAGGAAAAATCTTGTAGGTCTTCCTCCTCCATCTTCAAAACTTGACTGTTGTGCTGAGAACAATAACTGCTTTGTTTGCACAGGAGTGGCATCTCAGTATACAATTGTGTGATGATCACACACAGTTGTGTTCCAAGCCTCCCTCCCTCTCCCCCCCTCTCTCAAAAGCACTGCTCGAAACCACAAATTCAACCATTTCATTCCAGTCAAAAGAGAGAAGTTCACAGAGAAATAATGAACAAAACTGTGGCCAAGTGGCACCACCAGGAATTTTGTTCTTCCCGCAATAGTTTGTACTATTTTTTTTAATGCTTGCTTTCTCCTGTGGTGGCTGCACCCTTTTCTATCATAGACAATGTAAATTGTAAGCTCACTGTGTTTAAATTATTTATTACTCTGAACAAAAACTCTTGGGAGTCATGAAAATATAGACCTGAACAGCTCTGATGGGTTTAAAAAGAAACATCTGTTGGATTTTATTTCTTTTTAATATCTTTGAAATAACTTCATGTCACTGTGCTTCTAACAATAAGAAGGAGAGTTGATGGTCTTATTTGTAGGATCTTGAGTTATCAAAACCAGTGAGGTTTGAAACACCCTCATTTCTTTTCAGAATAATTTATGCCTCCCCCAATACTGTAATTGCACATTTGGAATATGTCTGCAAGATACATCTTTTTTCATGTCAGTAGTTCTTTTGCCACCCAAGGGAGAGACAGTTGCATACATAAGACAAACGGCTAACAGGTTGGAATAAACACGCAAACACTTTATTGCGGCAAATAAAATTGGCCATAGCCATCAAGTTTTATTGGCAAGAAAGAATAAGGCGCAGCAGGGGGGTCTGTTCCGTGCTGGGCAGCCATGAAGGCCGTCCCCCAGCACCCGCTTTCCTCAAACCCGCCTGTGTGAGGAAATGGATCATGGCCAAATAATGGTCAGCAGTGAAGGGTGGGCCGCTGCCTAGAGATTCCTCCGTTTGCTGTGGGGCACAAGCAAGCTCCGCCCATGCCTGGGCATCCTGACCCCTGGCTTGCTCCACCCCAAACCTCGTAAGGAGGTACCCAAAAGGGGCTAGCAAGCAGCTAACCCCAGCAAAGGATCAGTCCCCCATGTGCAAACCACCAAAGAGCTGGGCGAAACCCTGCTACCACCAAACACCTCTATTCCTTCAGCCAACAGTACAGTTCACCCCGCAGGTTTTGAAGCCAGAGCTCCATGCCCCAATCAGACAGCGGGTCCCCATCCCGCCTGTATAAAGCCTCCAAAGTGTGAGAAATGTCCAGGTGCCATATGCACCTGCCTCCCGACTCCAATACCCAGCGTGACACTGTCCGGGTCAACTGCTTAGGGTCAACGACCCCGTGCCATACCCATCACTCCAGCATCTTGGACTAGAAGAGTGTTGTATCTGGCAACATGACCGTGATGTTTTCCAAGTCCTGCAGCATAGACTGTGTCACGGGCTGGCAGACTGTAATAAAGCAATGCGTTTTACAACAGGCAAATCATTTCCTCCCAGATGAGTAACCGGGACCGTGGATGGCCCTGGCATCATGAGTGGCAATAATGTCCCACTGCACCCCTCCGATGCCCTTCCAGGAAACGCAGACTTTGTCAGGTAATCTCAGGTTCTTTCCCCATCCAGAGGAGGCAGCATATTGCGATGCCCAGTAGACGATGCTGTGACGTATTATCCAGACGTTGATCGGGCCACCTGCGGGTAGGGCTGAAACAGAGAGAGGATTAGTGATGTGATTGGGGCCTGATGTAGGCTTTGTCAGTTAGAGACTGCAATGCCCCAGGAATTGAATCCTCTCAGTAGGGAGGCCCAAAGCAACAGCAGTGGTAGCTGCACCTATGCGGAAGGAGTGCAACTCAAACTCCCTGAATGGCAGGTGCAACTTGATCAGGCATAAGCCGAAGACGCTAGCCCAGGGGTAGGGAACCTGTGGCTCTCCAGATGTTCAGGAACTGCAATTCCCATCAGCCCCTACCAGCATGGCCAATTGGCCATGCTGACAGAGGCTGATGGGAATTGCAGTTCCTGAACATCTGGAGAGCCGCAGGTTCCCTACCCCTGGGCTAGCCCCATTGGTAACGTGAGAGGCAAGACCCATCCCTGTGGATCAGTAGCGGGCCATGTTGCCAAGGACGGGCAGTCAAGTAGGCTGCCGAGCCAGTGACTGGACAGGAGGAGTCAGAAGGCATGGCTTGCATAAAAATAGGAATGCCCCGTGCCCACTGATCCATTTTAGAGCACTGCAGCAGGATGCGGATGGACTGGTCAACAACCTCTACATCGCGAAAGGCCCTGCCCCTGTGATCTGCCCGGGAGGTGGACACAAGTTCGCTGCAACAGAAAGCGCCAAAGAAAGCCAGGGGAAATGTTGCTGTAAACAACAGGGTTTCATAGCTGTTCCGGCAAACTTTGGGGAGAACAGGCACCAAGCATTTTAATAGTTCCCATGTTATGGGGCGGTGGCCGTCCAGGCTCCTAATGGAACACTTAGCCCAGCCCTTGACTGCTTGATGGGCCAAAAAGGAGCGAGAGGGGTCAGGGCATTCTGAAGCCTTGCAAAAGAAAGATATGGCAGCTAAAAACAAATGTGCTGTCTTCGCTGAGCGGCCCAAACACTGCAGGTGGTCCAAGTAACACAGTCGACTCATGAAAGGCAGTGATGGCCCAATTTTGAGAAATCCCCTGAAAGACCAAGAAAGCCTGCAGCGCCCCATGGTAGGCCCGATGTGTTGATGGGGTGAGGGAGTCCAAGACCCTCAAAGCAATGCACTGTTGTCACGGTTCCAAAGCTCGGAGGGGAACCGTTCTGGTTGTGTCTCTTCCTCTGGAGCCAGAGATCGGAATCTCTCCACCTGGGCCCAGGACAGGGCATCCGTGATGTCGTTGTTTAGTCCTGGAATGTTCTGGGCAGAAAATGAAATGTTGTTAACCAGACAGCAGATTACCAACCTCCTGACTAAGCGCATGACCTGCTCAGAGTGAGAGGACTGTTTATTGATGACTCCCACAATGGCTAAGTTGTCACACCAGAACTTAAGCAGCTGGTTTGCAAACTGCTGCTTCCAGATACAGACTGCTGCAAGGATTGGAAAAAGTTCTAAAAAAGTTAGGTCAGACAAAATGCCCTCCCGTGCCCAGGACATAGGCCATGGCTGAGCACACCATTGGCCCTGGAAGTGGACCTCAAAACCCCAGCTGCCAGATGCATCGGAATGGTCCTGCAGACTGTTCTGCAAGGGCAACGAGGCTTGCCAAAGTGACATGCCATTGTAGTGCAGTAGAAACTCCTGCCAGACCACCAGGTCAGCTATTTTTCCAGATGTGAGCCTGATGTAGTGGCGGGGTGGTGGTATTGCCCCTGGTTGCATGTGCCAAGCGGGCACAGAACGGGCGGCAGGGGGAGACTACCCGGCAGGCAAAGTTCAAATGGCCCAGCACCAACTGAATCTCTTTTAGAGTGCATTTTTGCTTCGCTCAGAGCCCCCTAATCAGCCCTAAGAGCTGAGAGAGTTTGTCCTTAGGAATGTGTGAAGTGCCCGTGACTGTGTCCAATGTGATGCCCAAGAAAACCAATATTGTGGCTGGGCCCTCTGTTTTTTTAGTGGCCAATGGGATCCTCAGCTCCCTGCAGAGCAGTTGAAAGGTCCCTGCCCCCTCTCTCGCAGTCACGGGTCCCTGCCCTACCTATGAACAGGAAATCGTCCAAATAATGCATGATGAGGGGGCTGGCAGCCTGGCACTTGGTGGCCCATTCTAGGAAAGTGCTGAATGCTTCAAAGGCAGCGCAGGCCATGGAGCAACATATGGGCATTGCCTTGTCAACGTACCAGCACCCGTCAAATTTGAAGCCTAGTAGGCAAAAGTCATCAGGGTGTATAGGGTGCAATCTGAAAGCTGACTGGATGTCACACTTAGCCAGCAATGCCCCGGGGCCACAGGAGCGGATCAGGGCAATGGCATGGTCCAGGGTGGCGTACTTTAAAGAGCTGAGGGCAGGGTCGATGAAATCATTTACTGACAACCCTTTGGGGTAGGACAGATGATGGATAAGCCTGAATTCCCCAGGTGTCTTCTTAGGTACTACACCAAGAGGAGGCACCCTCAGATTGGGAAGTGGGGGGGGGGGAGGAGAAAAGGGGCCAGCTATTCTGCCAGCAGCCCTTTGACAGATCCTCAGTGATGGAAACAACACTTTGTAAAGAACAGTAGTTTATTCAGCATCTTGAGAACAGCATGGAAAAGCCAAAACTGACTTTTCCCTGCGCAAACTGCCAGTAATATCAGTGAGGGTGCACCCCCCCCCCATGTGAACCAAAGCAGAAACATGTAGACAGTGGGATAAAGACAAAAGTTCATTAGAGTCAGCCTTGGCCAACACCTCCTGGTGAAAATGAGCAGAAACACACTACATAATATTCTACTGAAATCCCTCCCCCCCCAGCCCAAAGCAGCAAGCGGCCCCAGCACCCCATAGGTATCCTGACACCCTTTCCTTTCCGATTTTGTTGGCCAGGACTAAAGGCATATCCCTAGCGAATTTCAAATTGCCACCGTCTGTGGAAGAGCGGGGGCCTGTATTGGGGATGGAAAAGCCGACTGAAAACCCTCCCCAATGAACTTGGCAGCCGCCCTGTTGGGGTACAGTTCTAGTAGCTGGAGGAGGGCCAGGGTTTGATCCGGGGTGCGAGCCAGAGAGAGGAGGACCCCTTTATCAATGGAATCAATTGGCTCCAGAGGCTGGGTTGGTCCCTGACCTGCTGTTGCTCCTGTTATTGGAGCCAGAGGCAGGCCAGGGCCCCCAAAAGGGCTTGCAGCTCTTCCCCTTTGGACAGGAGGCCCAGGAGCAGGACTCGCAGGCACGGTCGAATTTACAGCGAGTCCGCTGGCACTGACGAGCGTTGAATTCCCAACAGATTAACCTCCCTTCCCCCTTAAAGGCCGCCTTTTTCTTGAAACTGGGGTGTTGAGGGCAGGCATAGGGCTGGACAGCAAAAGTCTAAGCCAGGTTGTACACAGCATCCCACCAGGTATTGGGAGAATATGAAACACTCTTGCGGGCTTCCTCGTCGTAGCTGAGGGCCACAGCCTCGCCTGCTGTGGAGTGGGCCCTCATAACGTTGCATTGATGGGAGATCAATTGCTAAGTGCAGGGCAGGTAAGCCTCAGCAAACAATCCGGTGTATTCATTTAAGCCCCCTAACCAGTTCTCAAAGGACCTCTCTACCCGCCCTTTGGGGGGGTTTTCTGGGCAAGCCCCGGGGGGCACCTGGGTATACAAATTCAAAGATGACTACAAGATATCCATTCAAGGCCCGGTCCCTAAGTTTCTTGGAGATGTCAAAGCCCAGCGGGTCTGGCAGCAGGGTAAAATCTGCTGAGGCAGAGAGGGGAGGGGAGGGGAGGGGCAGCCTCTGCAAATGCCTTAAGGCATTTCTCGCTCCGCTTGGCCAAAGTGGGGGGACAGGAATAGCCCCGGGAGATGCCCAATAAATCCCCTCTGAATGCATAAACTCATCATCTGATGAATACTCACTGGAGGACAAACTCTCCAAAGACGTGTGATGGCTGCAGTGGCGAGCAGACCTTCTCCTCTTTTTCTTCAGGCTCCCCCCTCATGATCAAGTAGAGGTCCCCTCACCCTCCGAAGACATGGATGCTGACACCTCCATAGCAGCCCCCTGTGTTGAAAAAGCACCCGCCTCCCCCCTTGGAGACCCTCGAGTGGTGACTGGGGGGTGCTGGGGTAGTGGGGGCCCCCCACCCAGGGCAAACTGGGCCAAACAAACTCGGCCAGGGCAGCCACAACCTGCTGCCCGTCCTTGGTTTTGGCTGTTGCCTTTTTTATTTATTTTATTTTATTTATTTATTGTTTCGATTTATAAACCGCCCCATCCCCTGGGGGCTCTGGGCGGTGAACAACATTCACATATACAATTAATTAAATCGATAACAACACTATAATACTAAAATCCATTAAAAGCTACTTAAAAACAGCGGTTTGTATCATAATAGGTGCCCTATTATGGCCAATTCAATTAAGATCACCCCAGTAAAAAGAAAAGGGAGGGGTCAGGTTCCTCTCTGGGAGGATAATAGGTGGTAAAGTGCATCAGATGGTATGTGCAAAAAGATGCAGGGGGGAAGGAGAGGGGGAGGGGGAAGGCGAGTGGGAGGGGGAAGTAAAGTGCATCAGATGGTATGTGCAAAAAGATGCGGGGGGGAAGGAGAGGGGGAGGGGGAAGGCGAGCCTTATCCCTTTTTTGGATTTAGGAGGCATGGCTGGAGTGATATGGGGGCACAACAAAGGCCCTGGAGCCGCGTATGGAGCCTGACCAAGGCTGAGAAGCAGTAGATGCAACCGCAAAAGAAGTGGGGTCGCCCTGTTGATTGCATGAGGAACCGGGCCGGGAAGTGGACAAGACCCAATGGAGCAGCAGCAAGAGGCTTGCGGCGGCGAGAGGTGTTGCGCTTCTAAACACGGTCAATGTGACCCAGGAAGTGCCTGAGGGAAGGGGGGACATGCTGAGAAAAGGCCGAGAGCCGTGGAAAAGGGGCCTGCGGTGGCAAAGTGTGTTCAGCTCTCGTGCACAGGGTAGCGAGAACCAGGAAGTGGCTGAGGGTAAAAGGCCGAGAAAAGACCCAGAGCTGATGCAAACGGCTGCGCTTGCCACTTGGGACTGAAGCGGAGGGCAAAAGGGCACCTACTTGTACCACGTGATCGAAATCTGAGCAGCGCCATGCAGATGACCGACCGCTCACCAGGCAGCAGGGCAAAGAGGGCCTGCCCGTGCCTGGCCCTGCCTTTTAAGGCAGAGGGAGGACAACGCGGGGGCTGACTTCAGGACAGCGTCCTACGTCAGCTTGTGGCCAATGGGCTGCGCAGACCCACGCATGCCTGGTTGGGCCCCCAGATGCTGCGCCGCCCGAGCGAGATGGAGGGAAAGGAAGAGCCAGGAGCACTGCCCTTCCCCCGGCTGCAATGGCAGCTGCGATGAGTTGCAGCCACTCCCTTGGCGTGGTTTATGAATTGGTATTGTGCCCCCTGCATGAACAAGCTTGTTGTCCTGCATGTGGCTATTTCATATTGCACTGGCTGTTCCTCAGTGTTTTATACTGAAAGCCAGACTATTGCGCTCTTTCTGGACCACAGGGCTAACTTTCTCTGCTGAAAATCAGGGACCAGGTTATTGCCCTGCATTTCCAATATGAAAGCACAACCTCAACAGCCTTCTGAACAGTTGCTGCACTTGGGTCTTCGGATCCTCCTTTGACACTAATCCCTGCATCACACGAGCAATAGTTGACATGAGGGAACATCAGCAGAAGGTGGCCAGGGAATGGATGGATCACTTGAAGACGGATTTTCTCCCTCTCAGATGGATTGCTCATGAATGTGCAAAATCTTACTGATTGAGTAAGAGTCCTTAACCAATGAGCCCTTCACTGAAGTTCCTGACTGCCTACAGCCCCTCCCTCTGAAAGGAGGAGGAGGAAGAAGGAGAAGAGGAGGAGGAAGAGGAAAAGGAGACTCCTGCCACTCCATGTACCTGCTGTGTCTGGGGCTTGGGAAGCGGCTTTCAGTGTTGACACTAATTGGCACTCTGATTAACCACAGTTCTCTAGGGTGGAGGGTCCTTCTCAGGATCTTGTGCTTGGGGTCTTTTAACTGGAGGTGCCAAGGAGTGTGCCTGGACTTTCTGCATGCAAGCCAAATGCTCTTTCGCTGAGTGCAACCGAGCAGCCATGCTAGTCCCTTTTATCAAAATAAAACCAAAATCTAGTGGTACCTGAAAGACTAACAGCACTCATTTCAGTATGAGCTTTTATGGGTCACATTACATAGGTATGTGATATAAAACCATAGGGGGGATTTTTATGGGGCAAGGAGAGCGGAAGGAGACTATAATTTACACCAAGCCTTGACTCCCCACTCACCTGCCCCATAAAAATCCCCCAGTAGAGTAGAGTTCAATCTCGTGTCTGTTGGAAAGTGAGCGCTGAACCATGAAAGCTCAAGTTGAAATAAATGTTGTTAGTTTTTAAGCTTCCACTAGATTTCTATTTGATTTTCCTCTGTCTCTGAGCCCTGCCTGATCAGTTTTCACAGTTAGGAGTAATCCAAATGCCTGTTGCAGGAGCCGTGACCTCTGAATCTTGGTTTCCTCAATAGAGTTGCTATAAATGATCCTCCTGTCAGGCTGATGCAGATTGTGCACAGCATATTTGTAACAAGTTGCAATCAGTATAAATGCATTCTGTTTTCCATTTATCAAAAGAGAAAGTGAGTTGATTTATAATGGTTGCAGCTCGTTATAAATATGCTGTGCGGAATGAGCCTGAGTCAATCCCGTCTTGTTCCTTTGCATGTTCCACCTGTGTTCTTCTTGGCCGGGCATTTCCACGTTTCCACAGTTATGACAGCAAGATGTTAAATTGAGTGAGAGATCAACCAGGAAAGGGGTTAATGTTGAATTAACAGCTGGCATGCATGAAAGAAAGCTAAATTCATCATCACCAGCAATAGAACATTTTGCTACTATCCAGAACTAATTTTTAAGATTTTCCTTTCACATGGCATCATCCCTGCTGCCTTCAATTATCTTCTAACTAACTTTTTACAAAAAAGCTTACTTTTAACTTCTGTGGGAAAAACTTTTAAAATAATTGTTAGCAATTACCTCAACTGTACTGAATGTCAAGAGATTTGCCAAGTTTGAATTGGTATGCAAATGCCTAATGTAGGAGTCTCCAAATCCCCAGGAAATACATAATCAGTTTTCCATTTAATTTAGGCTTTATCATTTATTATTAAGGGATGTGATAACAGCGCAGGAGGAAAAGCAGTTGGGATATATCAGAATATACCTTGAGGTTTCTCTCAACTACCTTAAAGTGTATCTCCTGTGAATGTGACTGTAACGGGGTGCTTTAAATTCCAGGCGAGGGAGAGATACTACCCCCCCACTAGCCACCAACTGTAACGGAACGTGTGTGGCCTACAATCAAGGTTCCCACTAAACTGACCAGTGGGGTTTCCTTTGCCACCCAAAATATCCTAGACTAGTGTTTAGGGATCTTCTTTTTACTCTGCTGCCACCATTAAAGAGAAGGAACTAGGAATCCCAAAACTGCTGCTGGCTGCCAAATATAATAAAGGATCCCACCTCACCTTTGCTCTTGGTCTGAGAGGAATGTCCTTCAGAGTCCCATATACAAAAATGGAGGGAACTCAAAATTGGCTGGGATTCTAGTCTCACAGACAGGCACTCTTCAACCCCGCACACACAAATGCAGACTGGCACAAGGGTCACTTGAACACAACAAATTACATTTATTTTAAAAACAAGAGAAAGGCTTCTTTAACTGGCTCAGAGAGGTACTAACGCTTGATGGTTTCACTTAAAAATTACAGAACTTCAGATGTTACTTAGGTTTCACACACAGAGAGAGACACGCAGGTGTCTCTTCAGGAATGATTTTGCTTTAGATCTACTAACTTTCTTCACAGACAGACACTAGTTCTTTCTGATCCACAACCCACTGAATACACACACACACACACAGCCTATGCCCAGTGAGATTCAGGCACACATAGCCTCCCTCTCTCACATTAGTCCCAATTTGGCTTCACTGCCACTGGCTCGGGCTTTTCCCAGACTGGTGTTACACAGGGGTAGGGCAGACTCTAGGTCTGGACAGTATTCACTGTCAAGCCACTGACTGGCGCATCACTTTGCACCAAACTCAGGGCCTCCTTTCTCTGATGAGCCTCCTTAGCTTGTAGAGTGACTGGACTTCGGTCAGCTAACTCGGCTGAGACAGAATCCTTCACCTTCAGACCTGACAGGCCGCTCTCTGTCAAACTCTGGCTCTTCCTGAATCTCTCTCCCAATCTTGAATCCCCTCTGACAGGCACTGCACTGTCTTATTTATACTGCTCGCACTTTGGCTCCCCCTAACCCTGACCATAGGCAACTGTGCCTCTGCTCGACCAATCAAGTGGGTTCTCTAGTATAGTGGAGCCTTCTGTATAACTCTGGCTGTCACTAAGACCTTTTCATTAGGCCTTTCACACACACCAGCCCTTCAGTGTGGGCGCATCTGTTACAGCGACCAATATGGAACTATACAATCAAAACCATTAACAAAGTGCCAACTACATTGAATCACTGTGGTTGAGATCCAGAACCAGCCATGTACAAACCACTCCTTGCTTTTTGCAAGAGCTGGCATTTTGTTCTGGCAGAACAGCACCAGCACTTCATCAGGATCTGCTCAAAAAGGCTCCCTGATCTTGGAAGAGCTGTTTAGGGTCACTGAGAGTCAAACTAAACATTATAAATGGCACAAGTTCCCCGCAAGAATATGCAGCTATACTGTACTTCCTAGTTCCCAGAGGAAACTCTTGAGTCATGGGAAGCAGGGTCTGATTTGGAAGAGAACTGTTGCACATGAGAAGGAGTAATTCCTGCCCTCTTTCCTGTGTGGTTTTCTCCAGTAGAAACAGTTCAGGAGCAGCAAGCGGAGTCAATCCACGTACAAACTGAGGAAGCAAATCAGAGTCATCAGCTTTGTAGGAAACAGCTGAAACATTACTGGCTCATTGTCCCTGCTGGGTTAGCAGCTGCAATGTCACTCTCCTGACACCTCCAGCACAGTAGAGACGAGGCCAGCAGCCCCCTCTAGGCACCCTGCCATAGTAGTGCATACGGGAAGGCCAGAACTGTGAGCAGCAGACCAAGAGAATCAGGGACAGGAAACTCAAGCCAAGCATCAGGAAGTGTAGCATAGAGAGGAAACCTTTACCGGAGAGTAACCTAGTCTTACCATGCGGCTGTTGTTTTGAGAAGGTCAGGGAGTGGTTGCATCGGTGTTTGGCATGTAGAGCAAAATAAGTAATGGCATGAACCACTTCTGATATCTTACATCAGGCTCTTGCATACCAATTCAAACTATGACCCAGAAGTAGTTCTGCAGCTACCTAAGTAGCAGGGATCAGGCAATACTAGACTTTTTTGGCCCTGACCTAGATAGCCCAGGCTAACCTGATCTCATCATCTCCGAAGCTGCAGTCATCCCCAGAATAAGATTGCTGCCATCTTGCTTTTTAATGTCCCCTCTGGCAACTTGTTTGTGATCCATCGTCTGCTTTTACCTTTTGCCAGTAGCAGAAAGGGCTGTCAAATTGCAATCAACTCATAGTGTTTCTGTAGGGTTTTCAAGACATGTCCACAGGTGGTTTGCTGTTGCCTGTCTTTGCACCCCAACCCCAGACATCCTTGGTGGTCTCCCATCCAAGTGTTAGCTAGGACTGCTCCTGCTTATCAGCAGAGATTTCAAGGCAAGATGAGGTGGTTTCCCATTACCTGCCTCTGCGTAGCAACCCTGGACTTCCTTGGCGGTCTCCTGTCCAAGTACTAATCAAGGCTGACTCTGCTTAGCATCCAAGATGTAATGAGGTGGGCTAGCCTGGCCCATTTCTCCTTTTACTAGACCTGATGAATCTGCAATAGAAGAACTGATAGATCTGCAGTGGTGGAACCAAACCGCTAGGGGGAAAGGTTTGCAGTGTGGAGTACAGTTGCTATAGAAAGTCGTTGTGCTCTTTAATTCCATTTTCCAGCCCATCATAACACTGAGCCCAGTGATTCGTAGTCTTCTGTGCATGGTCTGAACTACCAAGTCGCTGGACTCTTTTGGGTCTGTACTTTTCAAAATGTAAAAAATGTTCCGTGACAGCCAGTTGTCCTAGAGACAGCCACACTCCAGGCCAGGGCGGAGGGAAGCACGTCTTGTACTAGAATACTCCTGCATTGTTATTTTGGGCCACTGTTGTTCTCTGTGTTCTTGGCAGGCCTTAGTCCCATTTTTATTTGGGATGGCAAATGACCAAAGGCTGAAGGGACCTTGCCAGATTTCACACAAACCTCAGTTGAAAACCTCTCTTTTGTGAAGCACAGTTTGGAGAAGAAACCGTCTAGCACAGGTGCTTTCCCCCACTATGTAGCGTGCCATCTTTTATGAGTGTGGGACCCACCCCTTCCTCACCTTATGTCTGCAGATGAGAGATCCATGGATATCCAGCAGAAGTGACATCTGGGTGGTCTTTATATCTTTGGCCAGGTTGGTTAGATGTCAGTATTTTACCAGTAATACAAAATGAAATATTTTAAGAGCTATTAGCAACCTGTATAAGCAAGAACTCTACTAGTTTTTGGAAGCCCCTGGCCAAGAGGCTGCCTTGAGGTGGTGCCCCAGCCACTGCCTTGCAGAATGAAGAGCTGAAGGGGTTAAGCAGAGGTGGGATCCAGCAGGTTCTCACAGGTTCCCGAGAGTAGGTTACTCATTATTTGTGTGTGCCGAGAGGGGGTTACTAATTGGTGATTTTGCCATGTGATTTTTGCCTTAATTATGCCCTTCCTCCACTCCTCAGCAGTAGCGCGCAGAACTTGAAGCAGTCTAGCAGGAGCTGCGTGGCAGCCTGCGCCTGTGTGCATTCGTTTCCCACCCAAGGACCGGCACAGCGGCTGCGTCCTTGCCACAGCCCCGCCCAGCAATGCCCCGCCCTGAAATGCCTGGCCACGCCCCCATAGAGCCCCGCCCAGCCCCATTGGCGCTACGCCACTGTTTGAATCCCACCACCATGGGAACCTGTTACTAAAATTTTTGGATCCCACCACTGGGGTTAAGCCCCTTTTCAGACATTAAAATCCTGTAGTATATGTGGCCACCAACTGCACACAAGAGGAGCCGATGCTACCCACAACCCTTCCAATATGTGTGGTCACCATGTTGTACAAGCAGAGACAGGGTTTTATTTGTTCATTTATTTTATTCATATCCCACTTTTCATTTCCTCTCGTTTATTTTGTCTTCACAACAACCCTGTGAGATAGGTTAGGCTGAAAAAATATGACTGGCCGAAGGTCTCCCAGTGAGCCTCCATGGCATGAGTGGGGATCATTCCAACACTTTTAACCACTGCCGCACGCTGGCATGCATATTTCTCATGTTTCAGTATACGTGAACCCAAAACCTGAAAAATCCACTGCTCAGTTTATGCATAGAACATATGGCGGCCATGTCTGTCAGGAAGATTGCTGCCAGTGCGTGATCCTATTATGTGCAGTTGATAGGCTCCCCACAGGCATGGTGATAACATCTGGAAAGGTCTGCAGTTTCTGGATAGTTCCCTTGCTCAGTTGAGAGGAGGTTGGGGGGAGTTCACCCAACTAAAATGGACCTTTGGTACCCTGGACAGGAGAGGAGAGCAAGGTTACGTCTTGTGCTTTCTCTGAGCCACTTCAGCCATTGCAGAAGGGTTGTGTAAATGCTTTTCTAACTGTAGAAGTTGGAAATTGACATGCTAAGATTTTCCTTTGCCTTTCGGTTTCTTATGAGACATTACAACAAAGAGTTCGGTCAGTTGAGTTAGTCCTTCTGTGGAGTTAAATCAGTCCTGACAGTTCATGCCAGCCACCCCCACCCCAGACCCTTTGATTCTTGTAGGGCTTGAGCCTGAGGCCAGTTCTGTGACAATTTTTAGAACAGAGAAGAGTCTGGATTTACGTTTGCTATCCTGAGAGCAGAAGGGTTGACAGTCCTGCCTAGCATGTATCTCCGTGTCAGGGAAATGCACCTTGTATGAGGCCCAGGTCCCAAGTTATATTGCCATGACCCAATCTAGCTTATCACAGTTAAGGATGCCGGTGTCAGACTCTCAAACGTGGAAATAACAGAGACCGTAGGAAAGTCCTAAAGCAGTTTATTTCTTACAACGCATAGAGTAACAATAGAAAGCTAGAGAGCTTAGATCCAGAGACTATATGCTTCAACCACCCCCTTTTCGCCCCGCACCAAATGTCCCTTACAGTTTCTACACTACAGAGCTTCAAAGAATCTGGGAACCGTTCACACCTTCTTGCAGATGAGCTGGCGCCAGGAGGTTCCCAGGAAGGGAAGAGGGAAACAGGAAAGCTGTTACAGGAAAACATTTGCAATTCTTACACAGCAAGACATCTAGGCACTGACAGACTTGGTCCTGACATTCCGCTCCCCTTAAGACCTCCCCCACTCCTGGGAGATCGGGGTAGGCCCAGTGAAACGGGGTAAGCCCGGTGCCAATTGTCCCGAGACGACCTCAAAGGGGATTTTCCTCGTGCTGCTATGCACTGCGTTATAGGCGAATTCAGCAAAAGGCAGCAGGTCAACCCAATTGTCTTGCTGTAAATTAATGTAACACCATAGATACTGTTCAAGAGTTGCGTTCGCACGTTCGCTCTGACCGTCAGTAGCTGTGTGAAACGCTGACGAAAGAGCTTGTTCCGTACCCAGCAGCTTCAGAAAGTGCCGCCAGAACTGCAAAATGAACTGCCCGCCACGGTCTGATAGGAGCAGCGTGGAGCCGGTAGACGTGAGTTACAAACAAGCGAGCCAACTTGCTCGCCGTCGGCAGCGAGGCGCAAGGGACAAAGTGCGCCTGCTTTGAAAACAAGTCCACAACCATCCAGATCACCCACTTCCCTCTGCTGGACGGGAGATTAGTGATGAAATCCATAGAAACCACCTTCCAGGGCGCGGGGGACGCCGGCAGGGGCTGGAGGAGACTGGACACCTTCCCTTGCACCCTCTTGGCCATCGCACATATAGGGCAACCTTTCACATAAGCCTCCACATCCCCCCTCAATGTTCTCCACCAAAATTGTCTATGGGCCAAATGCAACGTTTTCACAAATCCAAAGTGACCTGCCATTTTTACATCATGGGAGCCCTGTAAAGCAAGGAGGCACGCTGCCAGAGGCATATAGAGTCGATCTCCTTCCACCAGAACTCCCCCCGCTTTTCCAGCAGGTCACCACCTTCATCCCACGGCACTTCAAGGGCCCCTGCCCCCTGTAGGGCCTCCTCCAGCGGTAAAGGATTCAATACAATTGTTGATAATGGGGACAGCCGCCTGGCCTTGACTGCATTCCATAACCCGGGCGATGGGCCAGCTTCTGCCGCGAAGACCTTATCTCTCTGCGAGGGAGATGAGACCTCCGTTCCATATAGGAATCCGGGAGGGGGGGATGGGATGGACAGAGTTATAACCTGTGCCTCTGGCGGGAGACCTTATTCCTGCCACGGCGTGTAATGCGGAGCTTTCTAAGATGTCTGAGATAAACGGTCTTTTACACCCAAAAAAGCCTTTTATTTCTGCTTCTATGTGGAATTCCTTACACCTCAGCGAGGTGGGAACGGCCGGGGGGCTGGAAGCGAAGCGCCCGCCCGACTATGAGTGATGACTTCCCAAGAAACGCTCAGCTGAGAGGGAGAAAACACCGTCCCTAACTGGAGGCGGGGTCCCCCAGGGAAGGATCTGGCAACCGAGACAAAGCATCAGCCAGGCCTTCCCGGGGAGGAAAATGCAAAGTGAAATTGAAGCGGGAGAAGAAGTCAGCCCAACGAGTTGCTTGGCGGACAACTTCCACGGGCTACGCGTGAGAGCACCGCCAAGTTCTGATGGTCAGTCCACACCTCGAAAGGGAGGGCCAGCTCCCTCCAGCCAGTGACAGCAAGCGGTCAAAGCACATTTGATCACTCCCGTCACCTTGTCACCAACTGTCCAGTGACGCTCAGCCCCCGAAAACTTGCGGGAAAGATAGGCGCAGGGATACAACCTCCCATCTTCCCCTTTCTACAGTAGGGCCACGCCCATAGCCTTGTCCGAAGCATCAACATGCACAACAAAGGGCGTAGAGGGGTCGCCATGGCATAAGAGGGGCTCCGACGTGAAGGTGCATTTGAGCGCCCGGAATGCCGCCTCGCATTCCGGCGACCACGGCAGCGGAGCCGAAGGCCTTCGTCGCCCCTGGCCCCTTCATCGCGTAGCAAATCGGGTGAGAGGGAGTGCCAGCCAGGCAAAGTCCCGGTATAAAATCTGATAGACGTTTATTTATTTATTTGTTCCACTTTTTTATACCGCCCTCCCCCAAAGAGCTCAGGGCGGTTTAAGGCATAAATACAAACAGAGTGGATAAACAGAATAAAATACTAAAAATTAATATCAGTTAAAATGCGAAGCGCTCCAAATTCATAATCATTTAAAACGAAGATGGCTGTTCGACCATTAACTCCTCTAACTCCTCTGAGAGGGGAACAGCCGGATCTTAGTTGATTACAATGGGCACCTCATCAGCAGCCGGCCTCCCCAAAAGCCCGGCGCAAGAATAACTCAGTCTTTACAGAGGCCTCTGCCGGAACTCATGTAGGAATCCCACAGGGCCCGGACAGCTGGAGGAAGAGCATTCCACAGGCAGGGCCAGGGCCATAAAAGCCCTGGCCCTAGTGGAGGCCAGCCAGCATCGCATAGAGGGGCGGGGATCTCCAGTAAATTGGCCTCTGCCAAAGCCGCAGAGACCGACGTGGGACATATATGGGGCCAGACGGTCCCTGAGGTAACGAGGGTCCCAGACCAGCCGTAAGGCCTTAAAGCGTTAACACCAATACCTTGAAGACGATTCGGAAGATTCCAACTGGGAGCCAGTGCAAACAGTGCAACATCGGCGTGATGTGATCTCTAGATAGCACCGCCCGATGAGCAAACGAACCGCCGCATACTGGACCAGTTTAAAATTTCCAGATCAGCCTCAAGGGTAGGCCCGCGTAGAGCCGAAGTTGCAATAGATCTAATCTGGAGGTGACTGCTGCATGAATCACTGTGGCCAGATCTGCCTGGGAGAGGAAGGCGGCCAGCCGCCGGGCCTGGCGAAGATGGAAAAACGCGAACCTGGTTACACATGGAGGCCACCTGGGTTCTCCATAGAAAGTGACGAATCCAGGTGGGACCCCAGGCTGCCGTAAACCGAGGGGCCGGGTGCCAATAGAGACCCTCCCACACAAGCGGCTGAAAGCCCTCTCCCCAGCGACCTAGCCAAAGGATTTCCATCTTTTGCTGGATTCAGTTTTAACCTGCTCTGGCGTCAACCAACCAGCAACCGGCCTCCAAACAATGCTTTTCAGCCCAGAGCTGCAGGGGCGTGTGTCTGCTCCCCCCCCCTCCATCGACAGAATGAGCTGGGTATCATCCAGCATACTGGTGATGACACTTCCAGCCCAAAGCTCGCGGCTTACCAGTCTCGAGCAGAGGGGTGCGCATATAGATGTTGCTAAAAAACAGTGAGGGGACAACAGCTCCCTGAGAGCACACCGCCAATGAAAGCTCGGCACCTCCGGGAAGCTTGGTCCCCGCATTCCCACTTCTGCTGACTCCGGTCCCGGAGAAATGAGGCAATCCATTGAAGGACAATACCCGCGACTCCGGAAAGCGGCCAGGCGGTGGGTCAAAAGATCGTGGGTTTCGACCACATCAAACGCTGCGGTGAGATCCAACAACACCAGCAGCGCCGATCCGCTCGTCGGTCAAGCGTTTCGCATACGCCGCATCTGTGACGGCGACGCAGAACGAGTCTCCGCCCCATGCCCAGCACGCGAAACCCGGACTGGAAG
This sequence comes from Sphaerodactylus townsendi, assembly GCF_021028975.2. Taxonomy (NCBI): domain Eukaryota; kingdom Metazoa; phylum Chordata; class Lepidosauria; order Squamata; family Sphaerodactylidae; genus Sphaerodactylus; species Sphaerodactylus townsendi. The sequence goes on along the minus strand of NC_059433.1, from coordinate 101,781 downwards.
GGATCAAGACCGATGCGCCCTCCAGAAACGCCTGAAGGCTGCTCCAACACCACTCTCTCAATTACACTTCCCCAGAAACGTAAAGATTCGAAACGGGGCAGTAATGGTGGCCGGATCACTGGGATCTAACAACGGTCTTTTTTAAGAGTGGGCGGACCACCGCCTTCGCCAACTCCACCCGGACAAACTCCCCTTTGTTGGTGAAGCCCAGGAATGACGAGCTGCAACTGGCGCCTGGTGCTGCGGGCTAAGGCTCGCCACTGCACCACATCTCGCAAACTCTTACCCGGGTCCATCTTCCAACCCCCGGCTGGAAGATCCAGTAACCCAGAAAATCCAGCTGCTCCTTATGAAAGTCACATTTAGAAAAAGCTTCCACGAAGATAGGTCATTGTTGAGGAGCCACTGTAGCACAGCGCCTGTAATGCGGGTTGCGCACGCGTGCTCCTCCTCCAACTGGGAGTAAATTGCAGCACATTGTCCAAATACACTCACCACCCCCTTGAACAACAGAAAGTCCTGGAGCACCTCATTTATCCAAACACATGAAAGTCCCCGGAGCCCCGGGATGTAATCCAAACGTGGAGGACATCATCGTAGGCAAACTGGCTCAGCCCTGCGTCTGTTGAAAGCCGTCAGGTGCTCATAGCCCTTGGCGACATCGCGCACCCGGTAGTAGGTTTCCCACGCAAAGGTAGTAGGTTTCCACCGCCCAGAGCGCCTTATAGGGGATGGGGCTTTTGGCTCTACAAATATAATAATAAAATAAAAAATAAATAAAATAAAGTCCAACTTAGTGAAAATCTTTGCTCCCCGCCTAAGCAACTAAGTAAGTCCTTGATCAGTGGGGAGGGGGTACTATGTTACAGGCGGAGACTGCGTTCAGTCCCCGTATAGTCAGTGCACAAGTGCAGGGAGCCATCGCTTTTCCTTAATAATACCCTAACAGGGACCAGGGTGCAGCAAAGTCACTGGTCACCCGCTTTATAAAGCCCCGCTTCAAATTTTTGTCCAAAAACTCCTGAAGCACCTGGGCTTTCGATGGACTCCATGGGGTAAAGACGGTTTTTTGTGCATCTTAGCCCCAGGGGAGTAATCCTTGATCTTACAGGTCAGTCTTCTTAGGGTGGGGCGGCAGCTTCGCCGCGATCTCCGCCTCTTCTTTGAACACCCTTTGGAGGTCCCGAGGTAGGGCTTGAGGGATAGCCAAGAGACGCCCAGTGCACTCCCAGCCTTCCTCGTGGGAGACCCCCCGCTTCGCATCTGGGCGGGGGGCCCAGACATATGGTCACACGCAAGGGGGGGGTCAACAACAAATCCCGAATGGAGTTGGTGGACCAGGAGATATCCAGATCGCGGGTCCCGCTAAACCAAGGCACCCCCCCAGCACCAGGGAATATTTGCTCACCTCCGGCGATGATGAACTGCTGCTCCTCCAGGTGCCCCCCCCATCGAAAAGCAGGACCGGACTCCGTCCAATGCGTGAGCCGGGTGGGGCGCTTCATTTGTGCCCCCCATCCATCTGCTCCAAGCACGTGATGTGGCAGCCGCAAGGGGACCCGGGCTGTAGCCCCAGCACTGGGTTACAAGGGCCAGTTGCATTTCAGGCAGCGGGTGCATCCCGAAGTCAACAAGGGCCTGGCGACTGCACACTCAGTCCCACAAGTCTGGTTTGACCACAGTCACTGGGAGAAAGGAACGGGCCGTTGGTTCCACTCACCGCCAATTCTGCACCCTTCGAGGAAGCGACCTGGCGCCGGGCGTACTTTCCAGGCCAGGTTGCTGTTGTTTCCACCCAGAGAGGTAGCACAATACCGGGCCATGGTGACGGGCGTGAGCCAACCTCCCTGGCGTGGGTGGTACATGCAGGTTAACGGGCTGGAGATCTTCGCTTCTATGTGGAGGTAGCTTCACTGAAACAACGGGGCAACCTCCTCCGCTGGCTTCCCCTCGTCCCTTCCTATCCGAGAGGGCACCTCCCAGCTCATGGTGGGCAAGGAGGCAAGCGGAATCACTTTATGCCTTTCGACGGCGGGCGCACTCGAGGCTTTTGCCAGAGTTGCAGTGGTGAGGAGCACAAGGTGGCGGTGTGACCGGTAAGAAAACCCGGACTCTCCGGTGGTGCCCGCCAGTGGCGCCAGTGAAGAGCCGGACGCACTCCGGGTCCGGCGGAAGTCCCCATTTCAAGAAGGCTGTAAGCTTGAGGACTACAAGTTGGTGTCCGGCGTGAGGTAAGTTCGACCTCCGAGGAGGTGGGTGGTCCCGAGTCCAGCCGCAGGGAGTCGGCGGGAAACGTTGGAGGCAAAGTGCAACTCTGTTTTCTGAAAGAAAAAAATACCAAAACTGAAGCAAGGTTGTTTCTTTCAAGAAGTTAGGAATCAGAGTGTTTTCTGAAATTCCTTTATCCTCGCCCTTTCTTATTCCGTCCGTACATATACCCAAAATATCAAGTGCAGGTTGAAAAAAGCGAATCAGGCTGTAGCCTTCTCTGAAGTGAGTCTGGTAACCTTAGGACAGAAATGTGTGACTATCCAAAAGAGAAAAAATAGTTGGCACTAAGCCAAGCATATTTGCACATGATTATAATGCAAATTTTCATTCTAAGCGAAATTTTTTCTTTCGGATTTTTTTTTCATCAGTGCTTCCCAATTGTCTCTCAGGAAATTAAAGTGGAAGGATTCTTAAAGAGGACTTGAGTGTTCATTGATTTTTTACTTATCATTTCTCTCAGAGCAAGTCAGCCAGCCGTTCCCTTGAAGAAGTATTATGCTGCCAAAAGGCTGTGGTTGTCCTTTGTGCAGTAGCTCTTATAAATTATATAATCTCCCAGAGCCCTTTTGATTGAAATAATATGGTGAGAATTACTGTTGAGTTTCACAATTTTCTATTGCATGCTGAACAAGCAAGCTTCACTTTTTGGTATAAACTCAAAAAACTTGTAGTGAAAATCAGCTTCTTCTCGCAAGAGGAGTAGCTTGGGAGAAGTGGAAATTCTGAAAGATGAGAAATGAAAAAGCAGTGGTACACAAAACTGGCAGGATCAGATTGCCCAGATGGGGAAGTATTTTAAGCAAGAGACTTTTGAAATATCCTCCCATTGCAGTGGTCCCTCACGGGTGTCATGGCACATACCTGGTGCCTGCCAGGTATTTTTAGAACGATGGGAGGGGCCAGGTGGGGCATTTGCTGAAAGTGCGTAACTTCTGGCCACTGGAGATCTGATTGGTCTTTGCGGAGAATATTCAAGAAAAAAACCCCACCTGCAATACTGAAAAACTCCACCTGCGGTAAATACTTTCATAACAACATCAACCACACCTTGCATGCATAGCAAGTTCCACCCAAACACTTCTACTGACAATTTTATACCCTCACTAAAACATTCCCATTCTCACTGGACAATCGCGTGTGAAACAACAGACTTTTCCTCTGTGATACACCTCTGAAGATGCCAGCCACAGATGCAGGCTAAACGTTAGGAACAAAATCCACCAGACCACGCAGGGTCACACAGTCCAGAAAACCCACCACAACCAATTCAAGAAGTTGTTTTGTAGCAACTGCCACCATAAGGAGTTCCATTGTGTATGATTAAAGGAACAAGCTTTGAATGCATCCAAGACAATGTTTTTTAAACAATATGTTGATTTTTAAAAAGGCATCCTGTTAGGCAGATTTCTTGTCTGAAATGATGAAAGCATCTCTATATTAAAGTTATTCATGAATTCAGTCCCCTCACATTTCTCGGCCTGGCCCATCTCTCTTGTGTCAGCCATGTTTTATTGCGCTCAACACCCTGTGTCAAGGAGATTCCAAAGGAGCATCCAAAGGATGCTCAAAAAGTTAGGAACCCTATCCTGTGTGATGGCTGGATAAAATAGAATGTGAAAATCTCCAAAATAATATGCGATATTTAGAATACTGTTATTTAGGAGATGGCAACTTCTCAGATCTTCGCCCCCCTTACAATCTACTGAATCAATTCCAACCTTAAGGCTTTAGAGAAAGGCAATTCTACCTGTCTTTAAAGCTTCTTGAGCTATCAGCTTATCCAGTTTGTTCCAGTTTGGGAAAGAACAAAGCAAAATGTGTTCACAGGTCTTTGGCACATATTGCCGATCTGGGTGTTCTTCAGCATCCTCAGTAATAGTCTAAATGGTTAATGGCCATATATGTTGATTCAAGTGGTGCTACTTTAATTTCTGAGCCATTCTGCCAGACAAACAGCCCCCAAGGCAGGTGGCCAGTTTTCTTTCTATTTCTTCTGAATCTTTGTCTCGGTACAAAGGGATTGGCAGCATTCATCATTATCAATGCCAAACACAATTAAGCACTTTGAGATGTGATGTGTATCCCCTGCCAAAAAAATTGCAACCTACAACTCATGTTGCTAGAGAGCCCAGCTGCTAACAGAAGAGACACCTAGAACCTTAATCAGAACATTTAACCTGCAATCTTGGTGTTTCAAGCTCACGAACAGTATTATTAAGAAAAGGCTGTGGTTGAATTAGACCCAGTAAAATGTAAAGTGAAAAGGACCTTCAAAGTAGCCCCTAGTCATGCCTTTTAATAGCTCATCTTTTGTGATTTTGAGTAGATTTGTTGGATTGCAGCCGCAAAGGACATATGAAGCAGCTAAGTCTAAGAGTTAATTTGGAAACCTTTTACTTTTAAAAAAAGAAAAAGATAATTTTAACTTAAAACCAAGCAAGCTTGAAAATCTTTTGTGTGTCCTCTTTTACAGGCTGGCCATTAAGAAAATATAGTGACCTGTGAAAAGGGAGCAGCCAAAATAAGAAACCTAGTTTAAGAATTGCTGTCTGGGGGAGAAAACAGCAGTAACAGGCAGCCTTACTACACTGCATTGATAAAGAATACTTGAATTTCCTTTATGGAAACATAATTCCTTGCTATTATATCTACTAAGCTCCTTTAACTGCTTAATCCTGTGGGGTTCCAATACACCCATTGTAGATACTGTAATTATAAGGTAGTATAAACTTTTGACTTTGCATACTTGGTGTTTCACAGGCTTAGAGTCATGGAATTAATAAGGATCCTTTAACTGTTGCACGTTATGTTTTGTTTCTAAATGGGTTAGGAAGCCGTCAATTTGTGTTTGCATAAAATGCTGTCAAGTTACTGCTGACTTTATGGTGACCTCAGCAAGGGGCTTTCAAGGCAAGTGTCAGAGCTCAGATCTGGAAACAACAGGAGCTGTAGCTTTTGATCTAAAGCCTTTATTTCAAAAGCACGTAGGTAGCATCTTAGAAAGAGGAATCTGAGATTCATGCACAAACCCCTTACCTATATCCCATAGCCCCCTCCCACAGAGTCAACCACCCCTACTCCGTTCTACAAACTACAAAGCAATTACTACAAAGCATTGGCAGTCATTGGAAGTCTGGGAACAGTTCACAGCTTCCTTTTGATAGGATCTGTGCACCAGATGCCCCAGGGTGCCAAGGGGAAGGTGCCAGACTTTTGCCCCACATCAAAGGATGGTAATCCACCTTCCCCTGCCTGCCACCCATCTGATCCTGACAGACTCAGTTATGACAGCAAGGAAGAAGTCGCGTGGTTTGCCTTTGCCTGCCTTTTGCAGAGTCTTCCTTGATGGTCTTCCTTCCAAGTTCTGACTCTGCTTTGCTTTCCAAGATCTGAGAAGAGCAGCAAGCTACACCAGGCAGCCTTCCAAGGACGAGGTGGGGGGATTCTCGGTTCAAACCGCCCTCCCATTGCATGTCCAAAGCTCCGCCCTCCATTTGTGTGGGGTTTTTTGTATTTTTTTATTGTTTTTCGGTTTTGGCCTGCAGGGGCGCAGTTTTGGGCTAGCAGCACCAAATTTTCAGGAATTGCTTGGGACTCTCTCCTGATGATAATACCCAGGTTTGGTGAGGTTTGGTTCAGGGAGTCCAAAGTTATGGACTCCCAAAGGGGGTGCTTCCAGTGTCAGACTCTCCAACGTGGAAATAACAGAGACCGTGAGGGAAAGTCCAAAAGCAGTTTATTCCATGCAAAGAGTAACAATGTATAGCAGGATCTGAGCTAGAGAGCTCAGATCCAGGACTTATATCTTTCAATCCCCCCCTCTGTTTCACCCCACACCAAATGTCCATTACAGTTTCTACTACTACAAAGCTACAAAGAACTTGGGAACCTTTCACATCTATTTGAAGATGGGCTGGCCAGGAGATCGCTAACAGGAGATTGCTAGGAAGGGAAGAGGAAAACAGGAAAACAATTGCAAATCACACACAGCAAGACATCAAGATACTGACAGGCATGGTCCTGATACTCCATCCTCCATTGTTTCCAAAGGGAGCTAATAGAAGATGGGCTTACACCTTTGAGGGTCCATAACTTTGGATCTCTTGGACTAAACCTCACCAAACCTCGGTGATGTCATTAGGAGAGTCTCTTACTGATACCACCCAGATTGGTGAAGTTCGGTCCAGGGGTCCAAAGCTATGGAATCCCAAAGGATGCCCCCATCCCCCATTGTTTCCAATGGAAGCTAATAGAAGATGGGGCTACAACTTTGAGGGTCCATAACTTTGGACCCCTGAACCAAACTTCACTCTAACCTGGGAGGTATCATCAGGAGAGTCTCCTAACAATACCCTGAAAGTTTGGAGCTCCTAGCATAATAATTACACCTCTGACAGCAGGCACCCCCAAAATTTCCAATTCCTTCTTTTGAATCCAACCCCTTCGGCATGGATTTAAAGGGATAATCTGAGGTCCCCAGATTAAACCTTGAAAGTGATGCTGTTTCACCCCAAATAATCCACCCCAAAACAGCATCACTTTCAATGTTGTTTTAACTGGGGACCCCAGATTCTCCCTTTAAGATGGATTTAAAAGGAGAATCTGGGCTGCCTAATTTAAACACCATTGAAAGTTATGTTGTTTGGGGTGGATTCCAGCATCACATGTTCCCCCCCCCCCTCGCAAAACTCAGTTTTTGCACTGGGCTCCATTTTCCCTAGCTACACCTCTGCCCAGAGCGGAGGCAGAAGGGGTTGCTGGCTGGGAGCCCAGCTGGCGGGGAGGGTGGGGCAGGGGAGTCTGCCGTCCCCTGGCCTCAGAGAGCTGCTTTTATAAGCATTGGGGGCTGGGCGGGGCGGGGCCTGGGAGGCATAACCATGCCCCGGGGTAAGTGGGGTCGTGGGCCCCACCCCAACCCCCCCAAAATCTATTCCTCCATCCCTGCAGCCTTCCCTCCCCTGCTGCCAATTTAATTTCTCTTTAATGAGAAGTACAATATGAATTGAATCTCTCTTTATTCCACTGAGCCTTCGGGGGAGGGTGGCAAATAAATCAAATGAACGAACGAACGAACGAACGAACTTAACGGTGAACGAACGAACAAGGAGCACCAAAGGTGCAACTTAGACTAAAGAAATGCCAATTTATATGCAAGGAATTACCAGGGCATCATTTTCCCTTCTTTTCTTTTCATTGACTGCCTGCTTGACTTTTCCCAAACCCTTCATTTGTTTGTCTTAGTAAATGAACTGAATCACTTCTGGTGCTTCTTGTTCAAGAAACGTGTCCTGTGGAAAATACTGATAACATTGACAAATCTTTGGGTGGTCATGTACTGTAACTCTGAAAATTGGCTTGTGAAGGCAGATGGGGGCATTCTTCTTGTTTATTTAGCTCCGGCTTGTGGCTGTCACTCTTCCTTTAGTGTCAACACTTTCAAGGTTGGTGGTTTTTACTTGTATCCGTTGTAGAATGACCGAGTTTAGGATATTGCAGTTAGCTATTTGGAGAATGTTCAAAGCATCATTTTGGACTTAAAGTCATTAAAAGACTCAGGTTTGGTATCCAGAGAGCTGTGAACAGGGACTTCAGATGGCCCTTCTCAAGATGCCACGGTTGGCATCATTTCAGATATCTATTCGAAGATCTAGGGCAGGTGCTGCCAAAACAAAGACCATTTTCTGGTGTGCTTGGATTCTTACAAAGCCTGCTAGTCTGTTAGGAACGGTACTGCAGTTGGAAGAGTTGGGAAGAGCTGAATGGGGATTGGTCGGAACTGTTGTTATGTTGCTAGGCTACCATGTTGGAGCCTATAACTGTTAAAGCCGAAGAGCCCGATCACTGATTGGCAGTGATCGTGACAGTTACCATATAAAGGCCAGAGCTGAGGGGCGGAGCTCTCAGTTCTGGCACCTTGTACCTTGGGTGCACCAACTCAATAAAGCCGTTGAGAACGAAGCAGCGTGGTTGAATGGAATTGATCCTAACATTGTGCCAGAACTCCTTCAAAGGGCCCAGCATCGATTAAAGTCATGCCTGAGACAGAATCACAATTTCGTTACCCGGGACTTTCGCCAATAGGGCGAAGGACCCGGATGAACATCCACCCAACGAACATTGCAATGGACACCCTGGGCCACCGCACATTCCTCTGGATGGGGGTATGCGGACGCCATTGGGCACAGAGATGGATGAAGAAAGAGCCCAGCTGACAGCCTGTTTAGTTGCAGCTCAACCATTCACAAAAAGATCTACTCAGGAGGCAGAAAAGCTATGGAGGGATTACGTGACCCTCCAAGTACACACTGAAAATGTGAGTTGGGAGAGTGCCACAAATCTCCCTAGGCAGAGCAAAGACACAGTGACGGACGTTGCCATGACCAGGGAAAGTGAAGAACCATTCCAGGAGGGAGACAGCTATGGAGGAAGCAGAGTGGACAACAGAAAACAACGACCACCAGACCTCAGGTTCCAAGGTGTCAGGATGATGTTGGTGTGTGCTGTCTGGTCCTGAATCTTTTCTTGCGCCTGTCAGCCCTGGCTCTCTGCTCTAGACTGGGGATTTTTGCTTTCACGTTATCTCGGCTTGACTGTGTGAAACTATGTGCTGTTGAATTTCTTGTGGCAGGAAAGAGGTTTGCTACTGTGTTAAAACTATTATCAAAGTTCTGAGGCTCTCAGAACTTGCATCGCCTGTATTCGACTATGACTGCCAGTACAATAAAGAACTGAGAACGGTTACTTTTGCCTGGATTTTACTTGTTCGTTACATTATGTGAGTTCTCATCTCTCAGTGTAACTTTTGACGTGAAGTACAAGGTTACCTGATCTCTCGCCGTGGTCTCGCCTCCACGGTTCCTGATAAGCTAGGGTTCAGGGGTCCTTTCAACTCTGAATATGAGGTTAGGACGGAGACCCCCATAGAGGGTCCTGTTCATTCTCCCCTGTCCTGGTTCACCCAGAGGAGTCTGATCTGGAGCCAGATCCAGAACCAGAGCCTCTGTCGTTGGTTGCGCTGTCCCAACCTCGCCTCAGCCGGAGCGTTACTTTCCTCAGTTTGCAGGAGCAGGTTGAACAGGCAACTCTGATGGCGACCCGCAGGACCCTGTCAGCATGCTACCTTCCCCTGACCCGGGATCAATGTGACATGGGTGGAGGAGCTGCCATGGACTGTGAACCGGCGGCGATGCATTTCACCACCCGCCACCGGATGGATTACAAACCCATTATGGGAATGGTAACTGAGGAGATTGGTCTTTCTACTATACATGGTACCACTTGCGAGTTGCTGGAAAGATTCCTTGATTGATGCTTTGAGGAGACCATGGCTACTGGACACCTACAGAGCACCGGCGCCCAACCCAAAGTTCCCCAAGCGGCGCTCCCTCGACATGACTCCGGCGAAACCGACTCTCCCCGAGGGGTTGCTCAAAACCCTTGGCCTGCTGAGGAAGTGGAATGGGATCAGCTGGTGAATCTGGACGCTTCACACCCAGGTTCGCTTCCTCTTGGAGCTTTCAGGGAAGATGAACCTGTGGAGCCAATGGATCCTCCAGGTGCAGGTCCTTCATGTGAGGAGGACGTGCCGGGATGGCCGGGGCTCCAAGACAACCCATGTCTGCATTCCTTACAAGCGCAACAGGCTGTGCTGGACTGGGCTAAGTGTGAATGGCAAGATGCCTGGGAAGCCTTGATTGACGAACGTGTTTGCCAGCGGCTTCAACTCAGGGAAGAGTATGACAAGGAACGTAAAGCATTGTATCAGCAACTACAAAAGGATCGAGAACAACAGGAACGCGAAGTTTTGCATGCTGCGGAGCAGTCCAAACAAGAATTGCTCTGGGAAGTACAACTGCGTGCTCTGAAACTACAACAATCCAAAAGATCTGCAGCACACAGCGCTGAACTTCTTCAAATCCAGCGTGAACGTGCGGCCCTGGAAAAGGAAAGATCTGAACTGCTTCGGAAGGAGCGTGACTTGGTGGCACACTTCCTAGGGCGCACACACACACACACACCCCGCAACTGTGCCCAGGTCCAAAACTCCATGTGGAGTTCGAGACAGGATGCAGTGGAATGCCAGCAAGTGGAGGGGGCCCCACCCAAGGCTCCGCGTGGAGATTGGGACTGGGGCCAGCTGGGCTCCCCCGGCCCCGTCTCCACATGGAGATCAGAGTGGCAAGAGCCTGCTTGAGCCCAGCCTCAGCCGGGCTTGGACTCAGCTCTAAGCTCTGGATTCAGCTCTGACCTCAGAGCCTGTCCCCCTCTAGCTTGATACTGTTGGCTCCACCCCCCAAACTCCACCTCCAGCCCAATATAGAGGTTGGGGGCAGAGCCAGCAGTATTGAGCTAGAAGGTGCAGGCCCTTGCCTCTCTGATCTGCATATGCAGATGGGGGTGGGGCGAGTCTGACCAGAGATTGGGATGGAGCCAGCCCTGCTTGCCAGCTTTCAAATGTGACTGTCCTGATGCAGGGGGGGCGCAGCTGTGGAGGAGTATGATGCCCAGGGTGAGCCTCAGGTGCCGTTGTAGGTCGATAAGGCCCTGACAATAGTAATCAGGGGCTTATTGAAGCTCCTCCTGATGTGACCTACTTAACCTCTGGGTGTTCGTGGGACCAGATCCTAACACACCAGAGCTGCCTGCATAAAGTTAAACCTTTAGAATGAATAGTGCTGGTTTCTTTTGGGTATAGCAGGCACTCCTAAAAACGCATAATGTAAAGTGAAGCCAGCATGTGATGCAACTAGTCAGCTGCTGCTCTAAGTAGTCAAACAATTGATTAGCTTTTTATTTTTAAAACAGAAGTATTCCCTTAATACCAAACTCCAAACACTGCTATCGTGCAAGGGTGGTAGTGAGGTAGATGCTTCAAGCGTAGGGGAGGCTGTAATTTCACACTGGAAACCAGGCCTTGTGCAAGAACTTGGCTGAAGACACTCTTCCCTTTTAATGCTTCCAGATGCAGCATCTGCCGTATTCGTTTGCTGAACAACTGGAGTGTGGTCGTCTGCGGCAATTGTGGCTGGACTGGGTCAGTTCCTCCTTTTCCCCCAAAATGACAGCCACGTCCTTAATGGTTTTTAAAGAGCAACAGCAGTAAAACTAAATGAAGTGCATGTTTTAGCAAGCTTTCAGGAGAGCGCCACAGATTGTAAATGCTTGGGGTGGCGGGGGGATTACAGGAATTGTTGCTTCTGAGTTTCCCTCTTCTAAAGTGTTCATATGGGAAAGATTTCAACACACTGTCATGTTTTGTCAGTTGTTTCTCTCATCAATGTCGTTAAAACTTTGTTGTCATGAGCGAGCCTGACCCTTTGTGCTGATAAAGTAAGGTCTGCCCCAAAGGTTACCAGGAAATGTAGTGAAATGCCTCAGGATCAAGCAACATAGAAGTTGGACCAGCTTCTTTCCTCTGGGAATCAGTCAGGCGGGCACTTTGGCCATTCTATTGACTCATAAGCACAGAGCCCTTTCCCACTGGGATCAAGCAAGAAGCCCCTTCCACGCCAGGCCTTGACTGGAGGCTAACATATTTAATGTGTTGATTACATCAGCTGCAAGGGAACGGGTTTCCCAAATCTTTGATGGTCCTGTGCGTATCAGGACCTTGGTGCGAGACAGAAGGGGCTTTAGATTCCCTGCCATCCCATTTTTGTGACCAGAAGGTGCTGTTTCTGAGGCCTCGGGCACTTGGGAAACAAATTCCCTCACATCTGAGATGTAACTCCGTGCATCAGAGTCAGGTCAGAGGAACCCAAGCATGACAAAATTGTAAGCAGCAACTGTTGGCCTCCTGCCTCCTATTACTAATTCAAATGTGGCAGCTGAATATGACAGTCTAGTCTTTGGAATGTGTGAGGCATTAGTTGGGATCCCAAAGCAAGACTGCTATTTGTGCAAGCCCATGATTGGAAGATATCAACTGCTGTAGCCATGACAACCAAATTGAAGCTCTGGCTTAGAGGCCATGTGCACTTGGATTCCAGTTGCTGGGAGGGAAAACATCTGCCAGGAGCTGTGGCCCTCATTCCCTGCTCATGGGCTTCCCAGAAGCCTCTGTGAGAATCAGGCTGCTGATGGGCCTGATCCAGCAGGACTCTTCATACAAATTACGAGGTGATCACCAAGTAAAATGTCATCTTTGTGACCTGCTTGTCAACATCCCAAAAATGTACCTGGCTGCGGTTGGGAAACGAATGTCGGGCGAGAGCCACACTGCAGTTATGCTGTCATTGATACACAAGCAAGAGGTTGAGCTGTGGGGAAGACTGTGGGGAAAGGAGCACATGAAAAGGGCATTTTGCAGCAGCTGGGATCAGTTGTGTGGGGAGCTGCTCCATGCTTGACCCTGGTAGAACTTGGTTCAGGATCTTTCCCTATTTTATTATTTTTATATCAAATCAAATAATGTAACCTAACAGACATTCAAATTTGTATTCCATTGTTTTATGAACACTGTTTTATCTGTAAATTACAATGTAAAAAAGACTCTTCTGGATCAAACCAGTGATGATCCATCTTGTCCAGCCTCCTGCCTTACACAGTAGCCAACCAGATATTACAAAGGGTCATCAAGAGGGCATAGAGGCCAAGTCTTTCCCCTGATGTTGCTTCCTGCCCTTGGGTTTGCTGCCTCTGAGCACGGAGGTTCCCTTTAGTCACTATAGCTAGTAGGCACTGATAGAACTATGTCCCATCACTTTGTCTAGTCCCCTTTTATAGCTGTCTGTGTTTGTGGCCACTCCATCCTCTGGCAACAAATTCCACCTTTCAGTTACTATCCACATAAAGAAGTGTTGTTAATCTATTGCCCATCAGCTTTATTGGATGCTCCTGCAGCCCACTGGGTTGAGCCTTCCATTGACTCCGCTACCCACTACAACCCCACTTTCTCTTTCCCTCTCAGTCCCTGCAAGTTCAAACCCTCTCAGTCCCAGCAAGTTCAAACCCTGAGTGACAGTCTAAGGCCATTAGGGGGCGTCTGGATGCATCTGTCTCCTTTGAGAGCCAGACTTTTTAATAATATTCTAGTGCATAACAAAAACATTACTGGACATTCTGGGGGTCTGTATTGTATCGCACTGTGGAGTTTGCTACTCTTTCCCGCCTGTTGTGGTGTATGCATATGTATATACATACATATGCACATATTTAAATAATTTAAAAAATTTTTAATAGATCCTTAATGATTTTAATAATTAGATAGGAATCTAATGGGAGGTATCACATTAGGCAGTATAGCCAGGATTAGTTAATGGGTAGACTGTAAAATTGAGGCCTGCTTGTTGTAAGAATTAGTGATTGGGTGAAGGTTAGTTAGTGGCAAGCCGAGTCCACCCAAAGTGGAGAGTTTTCGCCGGGGTTGTTTTAGAGGGAACGGCGGGAATGGGGGCACCCCTTTTGGAGTTTTTTGGGGATCCCAGTTTTTTGATGGGACGGGGCTTGTATGACCGGTAGGCGGAGGGTCGCATGAGAGAAGGTGGGTGAGATATGGCTTATGCTCGCATTAACCTTCTGACCTCCTCGACCTTAATCCCGCCGGGATGAAGGTGGTTAAGGTTCAGGAAGTACTCCTGCTTCGATCCTTGGTGTTGATCAATACCAGGTCCATAAATAATAAGATTCCCCTCAGTTCTCCGAGATTTTCTCGGAGTTCAGCAGATGGACACTTATTTTGTATCACCTAAAGCCTGGAGTGCGAGAGGGTGAGGACTGCCGCCTTTGGCGAGGTCGCACTCACCAGGCTCTCTCGCGTAATATCCACCGATCACGGTATTTAACACGAGGGCTGGGGAATTGGCGTGGCAATGTTCATCCGCGGATTCCATCCCTTTTAGCGCGATCCCTGTCCCTGGAGATCACTGGCATGGAGTAGTCAATCGGCTTGGAGTGGTTGGCTTTGGAGAGATTGGCTATCCTCCTGGTGTACCCGGACACCCAGCCCCCCCCCAGGGGACAGCCCTGCCGCGGCTGCTGGAGGTGCGGTAGCAGACTGGGCGCTTGCGGTTCCCCAAGCTTATTGTTTTGGGGGACCAACGTCCATGTCGACACCGCCAAGCATGTCACCGTGGCCGCATGGACCTGGCGGTCATTATCCATGGCTTTTAACGCTGGGTCTCTCCCTGGCGTAAATTCTGCCCCTCACTCATGAAGCCGGTCACACCCTGCACCTGCTCTTCGGGTCAGGTGTTGACGTGGTCCTATCCTCCAATGATAGAGTGCCATGGTCTGACCACCCCGCCCTGAAGGTTCGGATCGCGCATGCCACAATACCCGATCCAGGCTGCACGAGCGGATTTATGCCTGGCCAGCGGAGACTTATGGATCCCTGCTGGATTCCTGACTGCTCTAACGAGGATCCTGAACCCACTGGCACAACCTTGATGGATCAGTGGTGGCGGATTGGAAATACCCGCCTTTCCAATGCCATCGAGGCTGAAATTGTATCCCCGACGCCCTCACGACCCCGTTCGCCTCGGCTAGCTCCATTGTGGTATACCGAGGAACTACGCTGTTTGAAAGCGGGAGCTTAGACGGCTAGAGCGAGTGTGGAGGAAGTTCGCGAAGTAGCGGAGCCGCGTGAACATCTTATAGGACGTTTATGAAGGCCTATGAAGAGATGTTTAATGCCGTATGAAGGAGGCCGAGCATTCTTCTCCTCTCTACGCATCTGCTTGCTCACAAGCCCAACACAACTGTTTTAGCATTATTCGGTCTCTCACCTCTCAATATCTGAGGGTTCAAAAAATGACCAATTGGCTATTAGCTGTGAGGAAGAGCTTTTATGAGCTATTTTGCAGATAAAAGTCGGCGTCGCTCCGCCAAGGACCTCCCTGCCACCTTAGAGACAATTGGCGAACTGGGAGGCTCTCTTTGCCGTCTTCTGGCCCTTGCTTGGCCCCAGTTTTCCCTGCTCTCTGAAGCCGCTGTTGACAGAATCCTGGCTGCTGTTAGACCTACTACCTGTCCTCTGGATCCGTGCCCCTCTTGGCTTATTAAAACATGCCGAGAGGAGTTACGACCCCACCTGTTAAATATCATCAACAGCTCCCTTGAGCAAGGAGTTTTTCCGGGTGGGTTGAAGGAGGCAGTGGTCCGCCCACTCTTAAAAAGACCGCTGTTAGATCCTAGTGATCCGGCCAATTACCGCCCCGTTTCGAATCTTTCGTTTCTGGGGAAAGTAATTGAGAGAGTGGTGTTGGAGCAGCTTCAGGCGTTTCTGGAGGACGCATCGGCCTTCGATCCCTTCCAGTCCGGCTTCCGTGCTGGGCATGGGACGGAGACGGTTCTCGCATTAAGCTGTCACAGATATGCAGCCTCCGTATGCAGCTTGACTGAGGCCCGGATCGGCGCTGCTGGTATTATTGGATCTTACCAGAAGCGTTTGATGTGGGATGCGGACCATGATTGCTTTTGACCCACCGCCTGGCCGCTTCGGAGTGAAGTAAATTGTCCTTCAATGGATTGCCTCGTTCCTCCGGGACCGGGGTCAGCAAGTGTGGTGTAGGGACCGGGCCTCCCGGCGGTGCCCACTTCATTGTGGGGTGCCCCAGGGAGCGCTGTTGTCCCCACTGTTGTTTAATATCTACATGCGACCCCTTGCTCAGCTGGTATGGAGCTTTGGGCTGGTGTGCCACCAATATGCTGATGACACCCAGCTCATTCTGTCAAAGGAGGGGGGAGCTGTCACCGCCCCTGCAGCTCTACAGCATTGTTTGGAGGCGGTAGCTGGTTGGTTGAAGCAGAGCAGGTTAAAGCTGAATCCAACGAAGATGGAGATTCTCTGGCTAGGCCCGTGGAAAGAGTGGGGGGATTTCCAGCGCCCGGTGTGGGAGGGGGTCTCGATTGGCACCGACCCCCTCCGTCCGCAGCCTGGGGTCCACCTGGATTCGTCTCTTTCAATGGAGACCCAGGTGGCCCATGTAACCTGGGTTGCCTTCTTCCATCTTCAACAGGCCCGGCGGCTGGCCCCCTTCCTCTCCCAGACAGACCTGGCCACTGTAATCCATGCAACAGTCACCTCCAGGCTGGACTATTGCAACTCGCTCTACGCGGGCCATCCCTTGCGGCTGATCCGGAAATTGAAACTGGTCCAGCATGCAGCGGCACGTCTGCTCACGGAGGAGGTGCCTCTTTAGAGATCAGCCATCATGCCCGTGTTGCATCGCTTGCACTGGCTCCCCAGTTGAGTTCCGGATTGTCTTCAAGGTGTTGGTGCTTAACCTTTAAGCGCCCTACGTGGTTCTGGGACTTTCGACACCTAAGAGACCGCTCAATGGCCCCCCATATGTCCCACGTCCGGTCTCTGCGTTCGAGGCAGAGGCCAATCTGCTTTCTGTGATCCGCCCCACCCCTCTATGATGCGCGCTGGCCTCCACTAGGGCCAGGGCATTTCTACGGCCCCTGGCCCCTGCCTGGTGGAATGCTCTCCACCAACTGTCCGGGCCCTGCGGGACCTTTTAATGAGATTCCACAGGGCCTGTAAGACTGAGTTATTCGGCTTCGGGCTTCTTGGAGAGTCCAGCCGGCTGATTAGGTTGCCCGGAAACAGCTACAACCCGCTGTTCCCTTTGTAGTGGAGTTTTAATAGCGGGACACCATCTTTATTTTTAATTGATACAGAAATTGGGATGCTGCTTTTAAATTGTTCTTAATATATTTATTGTTTTATCACTGTTGTAAACCGCCCTGAGCCCTTCGCCCGGAGGGCGGTATGTAAAAGTAGAATAATAGATAAAGTAAAATTAGCAGTATTATATTTGAGGGTTGGGATTTTATGTTCTTACTTTACACCTCTACCCACTCTGAACGTTGATTACCACCTTGTTGTTTTCCCGCCCTATTTGTGGAGTTCCTCCTGGACATCTTCACAATCAACCAGGAGACTTCACTTCCATCCGCAGAACGGTTCTTTTGTGTCATCTTCAAATCTGGCCACAGCACTGCTTGCCACCCTCTTCTCCCACCTTCACAATGGTCCAGATCATTGATGAAAGAACAAATTGTCAACGCACTGACCCCTTGGCTGCAGGGACCTCCACTTCTGCTCACTTCTGCTTCCTGTTTATTTCCTACTCTGTATGCTTCTTTTTGTTTAGTCAGATTTTAATACATAAAATGGTCGGCCTTCTTATCCCTCACAATTGGTAAGAAGTTTACTCAGAAGGAGTCTTTGGTGAGGAAGTAACGATGTCAAAAGCTTCTTTTTGACAATTCCAAGTATATAAAGTCAGTAGAATCACCATTATAAATCCTGTTCGTTCACGTTTTCAAAAGAACTTCACAGGAGGCTGGTGAAGTAGGACTTTTGCAGAAGCCAGGCTTCGATTTCCCCAGCAGCCTTTGTTCTTTGGCGTCGCCTAACAATTCTTGCCTTTGACAACTAGGACTGACCATCTCGCCCACATCGGGTGTGGGAGACCTCCAAGAGATCGCTCCATTTGCCCACTGAGTGCTTCAAGCTGAGTCGATGGGGCAGAAACAGGCCAGTCAAATGAGGGGGGACACAACATTCATCCACCCCCACAATGATGCCACCGTCAAGAACAACCTGGAAATGACAAAAGCATCATACAAGGGGATCAAGCTCTGTGGTCCCTATATCAGCTAATAGGAATTACAGCATTGCACCCCTTGCAAGGTTTCTTCCTCCCCACCTCCTGTTAAGGCTGACAGCCAACCCTGTATGACTGCCTTTTTTCTGCTTTCAGGGTGTCCTGGGGCAATCTGCTTAATCGACCTCCATTTGTGAATTGCTGCACACGCAGAGCTTTTGGATTAGGGAGTTCATCTCGGCATTGCAGATCCCATTCCTAACCCCAAAATCCACATTTCTCTTTTCCAGTGATGCTGCTTAAAAAACCACGATATTGTTATGTAGTCTCCTGCCCTTGTGCAAAGGATTGGCCGTTCTGAGTTATGTGGAAGTTTGATATCTCCCACACATCATTGTGTGGATGTAAGAGAAATTTTCTTTGCATTAAGTATGAAACAAACAATGGATGTGGCCAACCCTCAATTAAAAATCTAAACAGTGAATTGTTTGCTCTAGAGCAGAAAGACAAGAGGATGGGGAAGCTAGTAAAAAAAAAAGGCAGACAAATAAGCCTTTCTAAACCAAAGCATAAACAGCTCCCATACAAATAAATGTTTCAGGCCTCCTTGCTATATTGGAAGGCCAAGAGTATGTCCCCACATAGGCCACTGCGCGTCAAGGTGGCAGAACTGTTGGTGGACCCCTGGCCCCACTGACGATGCTGACTGGCGTAGAGAACCAGAAAGGCAGCCAACAACATGGAATGGGGAAGGGGGAAGAGCATGGACAGCGAAGATTATTGAGGAGTGGGAAGAGGTGACAGGGAGCTAAGGCAAGGAGGCTGGCTGTTGGGTGGAGGGAAGAGGTCTGGGCCAAACCTGCAATGCTCTCTGGCACATCTCTCCCCACCCTGGCCCGATTGAAGCAAAATTAGAGAATTTGTGCTACAAGTGGTCTCACTTGGCGTTAGGAGACTAGAAAGTGAAAGCAGGTGTTTGTTTGTTGGTTTATTCGGGACTTTTATACCGCCTACTTCACCCCCCCGAGGGCTCTTGAGCTCAAAAGCTAGGGTCCTGTGCAAGAAATCTCACTGCAACAACACATTTGCCCCTCATTGCACATCAGATGCCTTGTGCATAATTGGCCAAAGAATCTAAGCTGTGACTTTCCAATATCTTGAGTAAAGACCTCCTACATTATGCGTTTGGACCTGGATATTAAGCTAACATAAGAACATAAGAACAAGCCAGCTGGATCAGACCAGAGTCCATCTAGTCCAGCTCTCTGCTAGCCGCAGTGCGGGCCCACCAGGTGGACGCTTTGGGAGCTCATATTTAGCTAGAGATTTGGGGATTTGAACCTGTGTGGATTTTTTCATTTCATTTTTTTTTTTTGCGTCGCGAAGCAGATCCTCCTTATTATGCTGAATAAAATGGAGCAGGAAAAATGATTTTTTGTAAAACTTTTATTTTCCAAAACACACCACCACAACCCAAAATTGAAACAAAAGCTGTCATGTTAATCCACAGAGCCATTTTCTTCACCTCTCTCTTTTTTCTTTGTGGAACTGTTTTTTACAAAAGAAAGTGGTTTTGTTTTGTAAATCTAGATAAACATACATAGCCTGGTTTTAAAGGAGAGAGAAAAAGACAGCCCCTCCCATGCCCTTTAGTCTTCGCTGAAAAAGGGAAAGGAAATACCTCTGCAATTCAATATGTATCCCTTTGAAGAACAGTCCTGAGCTTAGAAGAGAAAGGGTGCCCCGGAAGCCAGTTTCTGCAGGATCCCTGCTGGGGCTGGACTGTGGAGCTCCCACCCCCACTCCTGATCCAACCGTTACTAAGCGTCTCTCACACAGGACTTGGAGCGGTAAATTCTGCTCTGTCTTTTTTAGAAAACCTTTATCTTGACTTGTGGTTTCCTTTTTTTATTGTGTTGTAGGTTTTTACTTGACAGTGCTACTAAAAGTTAGGATGGATTTGTAATGGTGGTTGACTGATCAAACTCAAAGAGTGCTCATCAGTGGCTTATCTTCATCCTGGGAGAGGAAGTGACTAGTGTAAGGTGCCACAGCTGTTCCTAGTCCTGGGCCCAGTGGGCTATTCAATATTTTCTACTCAATGCATAATGAAATACAAGACAAGAATAATCGAATTTTCAGATGATGCCAAATTAGGAGGGAGTAGCTAATACCACAGAGGACAGAGTCAGAATTCAAAATGACCTGGACAGATTAGAGAAACTGGGCCAAAACAAACAAAATGAATTTCAACAGAGATAAAATGAAAGATGCTACATTTGGGGTGGATTCCCCACTGAGAAATTAAGCTGAATACATCCCGGTTCCAAAAAGATACAGCACAGCACATCGCGGTTTCTCTCTCTCTCCACTGCAGGGTGGCGTCTAATGTGAACCTTGAAGTCTATCCCAGTTTCAAGCAATGCAACACTCCCCACAAAAGTGCGATGTGATCAGTGGATCTTTTCTTCCCTCGTCCTGATTGGCTGTTGTGTTGTGTTGGTGCGGGAATTTTTTTAAAAAAAAAATTTCGTGCAGCTACATAGATGTGTGGGCAGATTTTCCCTGCTTCTGTGTTTGAGCTGCTTTCTTCTGATTGAAAACTTATGTTGGAGCAGGGAACAAAGCCACGCTTCCGGTTTGTTTTTCTTGCGCCAACTTCGCCGAAGCGCAGCTTTGTCTTTCTAAACCAGTCATCACTACACTGCGTGTGCCGCGTTTGCTGTTCTCCTCTTAGCAGAAATGTTTCTTCATAGCCACAACCAGCTAAATAAAAAAAAGGCTGTATTGCTCTTTGCGCACAGCCCACTGTGCTCCGATTGGTTGGAAGGCTCCACATCACTCTCCCAGGGTGGGAAAAAATAAGCCGACTCTGTCCCCTGGATCTTCCCACCAAACCGGCTTTGGCTTGCGATGTTTTTCAAAAAGCTGCACTGCCATTACAGGTTTCTGAAAAAATATGTAATAAGGGGGAGAGTAGCTGAACCAGGATGAAGCCGCATTAGGTACTTAAGCCGTGTAACTTGTCCTTCCAGAGAAACCATGATTTTTTTTACGAGTGTATCCTTGGCGATAGGTTGGGGAATCATCCTTAGGCAATGGGGAATCATCCTTAGGCAATGAGGGAATCATCCTTAGGCAAAAAAAAAATAAAATGCATAGATATAGGATGGGAGACACCTGGCTTGACAACACTACGTGTGACGCGAGATCTGGGAATCTTGGTAGACCATAAATTAAACATGAGTCCAGCAGTGTGATATGTGGTGATTTTTGGGCTGTATCAATAGGAATTATACTGTCAAGATCGAGTGAATATGGTGTACCTCTCTATTCTGCATTGGTTAGACCTCACCTGGAATATTGTGGACAGTTCTGGGCAACACAATTCAATAAGGACATTGACAAGCTATAGCGGGTCCAGAGGAGGGCAACCAAAATGGTAAAAGGTCTGGGTTCCATGCCCTCTGAAGAGAGGTTTAGGGAGGCTGGGGATGTTTAGTCTGAAGAAGCGAAGGTTAAGGGGGGGGACATATTAGCTATGTTTAAATATTTGAAAAGGATGTCATGTTGGAAAGGGAGCAGGCTTGTTTTCTACTGCCTCAGAGAACAGGACACGGAGTAATGGGTTCAAGGTGAAGGAAAAGAGATTCCATCTAAACATTAGGAAGACGTTCCTGACTGTCAGGGCTGATTCGACAGTGGAATTCACTGCCTCGGAGAGTGGTGGGGAGTCCTTCTTCTTTTGAGGAGTTTTTTAAACAGAGAGTGGATGAACATATGTCGGGAGTGCTTTGGTTGTGTGTTCCTGCATGGCAGGGGGTTGAACTTGATGGCCCTTCCAGCTCTGTGATTCTATGCTATATAAGGTGATCTCTAAAAAGGTCAGAGTCAGGAAATATGATGTAGTTTGCTCCAAAGAGATAACCTTCTTTTTCCATAATTTGTTCTCTTCTTACGTAGTTGCTGCAAATTTTCAGTAATAAACTTACGCAAGTCCCTGAGCCCGAGATTTCATCCCCCACATGAAGTGTGTTTAACTCACAATTACTGAATATAATGTATCAGTGCATTCTTACTCCTCATACTTGTCTGGAGTGGGAATGTCCCTCCCCACGCATAGCCCTTCCATGAGAGTTGGCGTGACCCATGATAAACACTTGCTTAGTTGCCTGGCTGGAAAAAGATGCTGATCACAAAACCCCCCAAACATTTTGGCCGAACTAGCGCTGTGCAGATTGCTGTTCCTTTGTTTGTTAAACATAGGCGACCCTGGTATTTTTAGTTCTGTTCAAAGATACGGGAAGTAAAAAAAATGGTTCTTGCCAAAGTGGCAAGGGACAAAAACAACTTAAGGAGAAGTGTTCCAGATTTCAACAAGAGGAAAAAGATTTGAAGAGCTTTGCTTGAACTTTTTTACTTTGGTTGAATCCCACTGCTGAGTATATTCAAGGCAGGGAGCCCCTTCCATCTTTTTCTCTTGCCAAATGCCAGAACTTTGTGACCCTGGCAGACACTGTGGCAGATGAGAAAGGGTGCATTTTTTAGTTTTCCACACACATCATTGCCATTTTTCCTTCCTCCAGCCCCACACACTTGTCATTTTTTAGGATGCCACCAAGGGATGTTGGGGGACTTAAAAAAAAGATTGTTATTCCACAATAGTGAAGTGTTTTAATGAAAATCTAGTTATTACTCTGAATTCCCAGTTTTCATGGATTTTTTTTTAAATTGAGCCTATATTTCCTTGTGGAGATGAAGAAGAAGGGAAGAGGGATAGTCGATTTTCTTTAGATTGCCTGGAGAAAGGAATGGGGAGGTGACTCTGTCCAGGCGGCTGGAGAGGAGGATGAGTTCACGGCATGACTGATCACCTGCTGCTGAGATCACTTGGCTGCTGTGAATGGATCTGCACCCACAGCAGCAATGAAAGCAACACAGAGAATATCACAGTATGTTGGACACTGGCAAGGAGTGAACCCCTTTACCTGTGTTGCTGGAGCAGATCCAAACTGACAGTATCAACATCATCTTCAACTATTCTGAATGAGGCTATTACAAGGAAGATCCCCTCTTTTCTTCCCTGTGACCAGAAGATGGGGAAAGCATCTACACAGGAATATTTTCTCTGCATATCTCAGAGGACCATCTTGAAGAGGCATTGGCCAGAGAGAGAGAGGATGGTGATCAGTTGTTCTTCTGACTCTGGATGCAGCCTGCTTGGTGAGTCCACTTCACCTAAATGCCCTTCCTGCTACAGACTCTTCCACCATCCTTACTTGGATCCTCAGGCGGAGCTTTTTGGACAATCTGGCAGGGAAGGGTGCACTTCTCCCTTTTTCATCATTGGAAAAGCTGCAGGATTGAACCCCTGTGTCTGATGGTGTCAAGTAACCCTAACTCCTCTGGTGCAGAGGATGAGAGCATCCACCTACTCTGGAAGCGCACATCCTTCATCAAGCAAGCCCTGGTTCACTCACACTTTACTCCCGTGTCAACAAAAGAGGTATTCTTAGTTGGAGGGAGTCTATATTTACAGTCATCTACAGAATTTGAAGCATATGCATAATCAACCATGGAATTAAGAGTGGTCTCCATCTTCAGTTTTGAGTTCCCTAAGTCAGCATAATCTAAATATGCATTCCTAGATTTTAAGTAGGTATTCAATTAGGTGCTTATATGGAAGCCAGTATTTACATGGTTTGGTAGAAAACAGTGGTGAAAATTGTCATATGTGCGTTAGAAGCTAGAATTTACTATGACTACACTATCATTGACAATTTTTTGCATCATGTGGTTAGTTGGTGGGGAGAACTTAGTGTTGGTTAACATTAGGATCATTACCCTGGCTTCCTGCTTTGGAGTTTAGAGCAAAGGAAGTTCTCATTCAAGATTTCCCTCTCTTCTCTTCTCCCGAGGAGGTTAATGCCAAGTCCGCGGCTGCTACTGTAACCAAGATCAGTCAATCCAGGCACAGGCTGGGGGAGACAGACCTCAGAAGTGAGGTAAGGTTGGCGAGCAGCAGGGAGATTCCTATCTCAATGCCCTGGTTCCCCGCCCCCTCCCCTGCCCCAGAAGGAAGTGGGGAAAGGGGAAACCAATCAATCATGAAAAAGGATAAGATATAGAACAATAATTGTGATCATTTTAAAGAGAAAAATGCCAACCTTGTTGGTTGCTATTTCTCCCTACATCTGCATTCTTTTGTGGTTATGTTCCTCCCCTGTCTCTGGAGCTAATTACCCAAAATCTCCATTTTCCTCCTTAACCCCCCCCCCCTCCCGGTTTCTGGGTATGTAACCCAGATTTATCCAGCCATTCTGCTCAGCAAAGTTGGAAACCTTCCTCCAGCCTGAGGAGAACTTCCTCAGAATTAAGTGGCTCACCCTCCAAAAGAATCAAGAGGGCGGCTTCAAATTTTGGGAAGTAAAGTACTTGAAGAATCTGCCCAGAGGTCCCAGTGAAGGACAGCAGCATGAGGGTATTGTTAGGGTTACCAGCCCTGTGCAGTCCTGGGAACTTTTGCAGGGCAGCAGAATAAGGAGCATAACTGATGCAGTGACATCACTTCCCAGAAGTGACTTCATTGTCAAGTGGTGCTCTGGGTAGGCCCTTTCCCCATGGGCCATACTGCCTCCCCTACTAGATAGCCTAAAGCAGCTTCTCAAAGAAGTGAGCAATACAACAGATGAAAACAGATAACAGCAACAACAACAACAATAGTAGTAGTAGTAGTAGTAGTAGTAATAATAATAATAATAATAATAATAATATGTAATAATAATAATAATAATAATATTAATAATAATAATAAAGATGATCCATTAGGAATTTTATGCAAGAATTACAACATAAAACTAACTAAGAACTGGTGGGAACATTGTCCAAAGAATGTAATGGAAAATGAGAAGGTCAAGATCCTGAGGGACTTTAGAATCCAAATGGTTCAAAGTGTTGAAACTTACAATACACCAGACATCCACCGTGATCGAGGACAAAGAGAGTGAAGGCATCATGGGCATAGCAGTCTAGTGACAG
>NC_059433.1:61755-76815 GCF_021028975.2 Sphaerodactylus townsendi | reverse complement strand
AATAATAATAATAATAATAATAATAATAATAATAATAATAATAATAACAACAACAACATTACTGTAGGTGAGTTGCAGAATTTCAGTGTTAGCTGCAAGGCATTGGTAACTCCAGTTAACAGCTGACCTGTCCATCTAGGAAGGAGAATCCTGTGCTTTTCTAAACTTCCCCTCACTTTCATCCAGGTAAGGGAAGATAGTCTAAGGCTGTATTCAAATATCACATGTAACTATGGTTAAATACTAATTTACACAATCCCAGCTTGTTGCCCAGCTCCCTTACTCTTCCTGCCTTCCTTCTTGCACAATGAATCCCATTTAAAACTAAATCAAGCTACCTGTGACACATGAGTACAGGGTTGGGTGTTAAATCAGAGTCAATCCCTTGGGCTGAACTGTGGTTTGGAATCACATTTGCAAACAGAGATCACAGATGACCTTCTAATTTGAAGCACACAGTTTATCATTAGTGAACCATTTGTGTCTTTGGCCTGGGATCTTCCTTTAGACTCTCTGTGCCTCCGTTTCCATGATTCCTAGCTGGTAATGGAAGCGACTCCAAGCAAATCATTTATATGTCTAATAGCAACTTGGGGTCTCATCTGTGGATACTTAATACGCTGATTGAGCCCACATTAGAAGAGGAGAATTTTTCCCTCCAAACTTGGGGGACTCCCTAAGGTTTCAGAAAAACCTTAACCCTCTAATAAAAAGGTTTGGGTTTTTTTAAAAAAAGTCCTAAAATTCAGTGGGTGAGAGAAAAAGATCAGGGGAAAACAATGCTGAAGATACTGCTATTGAGAGAAATCCTTTCCCCGTCCCCACCCCCACACACCCCACACCTGCAGCCCTTCTTCTCCCCCTAGTCTGGCTGGTTAGAAGCTGACATGAAGGTTTTAAAAAGGCAACTGAGCCAGTGGCTAAAGAGGTTGAGCAGAGAAGGAGCCTCCCCTCCCACTTGCAAGCCTCTGTAGTCGCCAGCTCAGCTGTCTCCTTAGCTTCTAACTGGCCAGACTGTGGAAAGAAGCAACACTGGAAGTGGGCGGGGCGGGAGGGTGTGGGAAGGCAGGAGAGGAGGATTTTCTGCCCATTCCAGCATTGTCTTTCCCCTCAGTCTGGATGGTTAGAAACCAGCAGAAAGGTTTAAAAGGACAGCTGAGACAGCGATTACAGAGACTTCTTCTCACCTTGGCCTCTGTAGCTGGCTCAGCTGTCCCTTTAAAAACTTTCCTGTTGGCTTCTAACCTGCCAGACTTAAGAGAAGCAGCTCTGAAGATGTGGGGGGGGGGGATTCTTCATGAGAAGAAATAGAGAGGGAGTAGGTTGACAAAGAAGAGGAGGGGGTAGATGAACAGAGAAGGGAAGAAAGGGGGAAGAGACAAGGGTAGGTTGACAGATCAGAGAATGGGAAGAAGGGGGAACTGGGGGTATTATTATTTATTATATTTATATCCTGCCCCCCCCCACCCCAACCGAGGTGGGGCTCAGGTGTACAACATGAGGGTAAAAACTGTTACGCAACAATTTACAATCTAAATAATAATAATACTATGGAGCCTGAAATGACAGCAACTCCCCCAGACTAGTATATGCATTAAATATTCTAAACAGTATAGGCGCAGTGGTGGCGAACCTATGGCACTCCAGATGTTCATGGACTACAATTCCCATCCAATTGGCCATGCTGGCAGGGGCTGATGGAATTGTAGTCCATGAACATCTGGAGTGCCATAGGTTCACCACTACTGGGAAATAAACAAACATATATGACCTAGAACAGTGATGGTGAACCTTTGGCACTCCAGATGTCATGGACTACAATTCCATCAGCCCCTGCCAGCATGGCCAATCCCAGGGGCTGATGGGAATTGTAGTCCATAACATATGGAGTGCCAAAGGTTTGCCACCACGGACCTAGAAGATCAGTGGTCCTCAACCTTCCTAATGCTGCGACCTTCTAATACAGTTCCTCATGTTGTGGTGACCCCCAACCATAAAATTGGTATATATAAAATATAAAAAGGACCATTTTCTGATGGTCTTAGGCGACCCCTGTGAAAGGGTCGTTCAACCCCCAAAGGGGTCGCGACCCACAGGCTGAGAACTGCTGACCTAGATTGAAGACAAAGGAGGGAGCTGAAAAGAGAAGCTAGAGGAAAAGAGAACAGAGAGAGAGAGAGGACCAAAATTCAGGCCAGCAGATAAGAAAGAGGTAAGGAAATACGGTACGGGAAAGCAGAGGGATTCACCCTCTCTGCAATTTTCTTGCGGTCCCAATTTGTATATGTCCCTACTTGGCCTCTGCGATCTGCAGAGGCAAACTTACTGGTGGTCCCCGGCCCCTCAATGATGCAACTGGCCTCTACCCGGGCCAGGGCCTTTACAGCCCTGGCCCGATCGTGGTGGAATGCTCTACCATATCGAAATTCTCAGGTCAGGGTCACAAAGACAGAAAACAGATATTTCTGCAGACTTGTGGGGTGGGGGCACCCGCAGGTTTGTTGAAAAATCTAAAGCTAAAATAGACATTGGAAGGTTTAAATCCCTCTGAAAGAATATGGTAGTCTATGCATACACAGAGAAGACTCCTGGAGCCACTCTGGGCCAGCCATAGCAGAGTCTAAAAGCTGCTCTGGGCCCAGCTGCAGCCAAGGTGAAGTTCTGGAGTCATTCAAGGGCCTAGCTGATGTGGCAGCTGGGCCCAGAGGTGGTTGTGAATGCCTGGAGCTGCTGCAGGCTCTGTGATTGGGGTGGGGTGAAATTGGAAGGGAGACATATCAGGACTTTGTGGGTTTGGGGGGGATGGGATTCCCCCCACACACACAATTATTGTGAGCCCCCATGTGAATGCCTGATAAGCAGAGTGCTTTGCATAGCATCATAATGGAGACATACCACATCTTAAGAATATAGGCTTACTGTTCTATTTTATCCCCTTTCTTGCCCTATTCAGGTGACTATTTCCTAAACAATTGAGCATCCTCTCTCCCTTGGCTGAGTGTTTCAGCACTTCAGTCCTTATGAATGTTAATTACAGTTCAGAACAATCGGCATTTTATTTATGCAATTGTTGGCCAGAAGTAGTTGCAAATCTGCTTTTCTTCCGTGTAGCTCAGAGTGGATAATTGCTGATGAATAGGCAAAGGTATTCTCTATTAAATGCTTTGTACAAACTGTCTTTTGAATGAAGGTTTTTTCCCATTTATGGTGAAATTCATTATTATATTTTGCCTTCATTTGTACTAGCTCTGGATTAAATAATTTCCATTGCCACTAACTGCACTTGAATATCATACTTCAAGATATTGTCTTTCCAAAAGTCTGATTGATGGAATATTTGCTTTCGGGAAACCAACTATAATAAGGGACAGCGGATATTATTTCGTTATTATCCATTCATCTTTGTGCTTTGAAGGGAAAAGGCCTCAAAGTTCTCAGGATGATCAAAGAAGACCAGACCCTCTTTTCTCGTGAAACAAACCAGAACCTTTCTGCCTGCCTGTCAGTCTTGGCAGTGGTTGAATATTTGAATTGTGGAAAGAGCTGTTGCTTTGGCTGCTTGAGCGGGCCTGTTAGCAAAGCAGGGCTTTTTTGCCAGCAAAAAAAAATCTCATTGCTCTACAGAAGGCCCTAATGAGAATATTGTGTTGCTGAAATGGGTGCCATCTCCCAGCATAGCCACAAACTGGTGGTACAAAGTCACTCAAATAAGACACAGTTTGTTGGGCTGTTGTGGGGTTTCCGGGCTGCATGGCCGTGTTCCAGTAGCATTTTCTCCTGACGTTTCACCTGCATCTGTGGCTGGCATCTTCAGAGGATCTGATGGGAGTAAAGCTGATTGGCTTTATTACCATCAGATCCTCTGAAGATGCCACCCACAGATGCAGGCGAAACGTCAGGATATAATGCTACTGGAACACGGCCGTGCAGCCTGGAAACCCCACAACACCCCAGTTATTCTGGCCATGAAAGCCTTCAACAATACAAGACGCAGTTTATTTTTAATCATGCCTTTCACTACACCATGGCCACTGCAGTCCAGGGGAAAGAAGTTGACCCTGGGAAAACTAGATCTCAATCCCATACTGAAGTTTTTTTCCCCCCATTTATTATGAAACTCATAGCCATGTTTTGCCTCTATTTGTACTGGTTCTGGATTAAGTAATTTCCAGTACCAGTAGCTGAAGTTTAATACTTCAAGACACTCTGAAGCCATGGGCAAAACGAAGTCACTATTTGGCCCATGAAGGGGAAGAACAACGAACCAAGTAAAATGGCAGTTAAGAGGTTGAATATAGTAATGTGATTATAAAGCCCCCCCCCCCCCCCCAATGTTTAAGGGGCAGTGCAGAATACTTTATCGGGCTGTGAACCATAGAGGAGCTTCTAGATTTAAAGTCAAATACCAGTGTTTATCCTCTGTGCTCTTTGAGAAAATAATTACAACTGGTTAGTTGGCTTTTGAACCTCACTCAAACAACAAGGGTGGGTCCTCAGCAGAAAAGTTCTCCCATTAACTGAGGTGATGACAACCGCAGGAATGCATCGTACCATGTCACCAAAACTAGTTTGGCAGCCTTCAATTGATGCCCTGTATTCAGTCATTCTCTGGTTTTCCCCCTGCATTTCTGCATATTTAATTTCTCTAAATAAACAAAATAAAACACTTCCTTCTACTGATAGAGGGGGTTGCCAGGTGAGTGCTGTCTCCCCAAACCGAGCTACAGGTCTCTCACAGAGTTCTCTGTTTACCTACTAGCGGAGCTAGGATTACTTGAACGCTGTGAATGATTTGGCTACCGGAGTTACCTATGCATACCCTAATAACATTATTTCATTTAAATGCTTTTTATATACCACAGTACAGCTGCAGAGATAAGTACTATCCAATTATTATTCATATGATGAAACAGCAGCATGAGAAATTCATTGTCAGATCTAAGTGGCTTAATTTCTGTTGTTTGTGTTTCTGTTTATCACATCATGGTGTATTTGTAAGAGCAAGTAACCCTGGGAAAAATTACAGGAAAATGTTCATGCTAATATTTCCTCATACAAGCTGATGGTTCAAATTCATCCTTGACACCTAAGCCTGAAACTGGCAAGACCCAGCCTACAGTACCTTGTTAATGTACTCAGGCTGTTGAATGTGCTCAAGCATTCAAACTTTGCATAGGTGTTCAGCACAAAATGGACTGACTAACTCAGGGGTGTCCAACTCTGGCACTTCAGATGTTCACAGACTACAATTCTCATCAGCCCCCTGCTGGTATGGCCAATTGGCCATGCCAGTAGGGGCTGATGGGAATTGTAGTCTGTGAACATCTGAAGCGCCAGAGTTGGACACCCCTGGACTACTTAGGTGGTTGTTATAACCCAGCAGGTAGCTTGTATGAGTTTCTCGCTAAACCTATGTCTTGCAGGATAGTTTTGAGTAGCAATAAAATCCATTGGAACTGTTTGGGAAAATAAAAATAGCTGAATTGAAAATAAAATTTGGACTTGGACCTTTGTATATGTGCATGCAGCTGTATGCTTTCAGGTATTCTTAATCTGCATTTAATAATCTCATACCCAAGTTTACTTTTACTCACAAGAAGGGTAAAGTGTGGGATAAACAGTTGTTTTTGAAGCCTTGCTAACCTAAGGGTGGATGTCTCCTCACCCCTTGCAACTATAATGAAGTGTGTCATTTCCTGCAGTTTAAAGGTTTGCAGTTTATGCCGCAGCTTCTTTTTGTTGTGGTGTTTCTCTTGTGTCTTCAATCTGCCTTTTAGCTTACCCCATCGTTTTCAAGTGTCTGCCTCCTACTTGGGGACTCCATCTGCTGCAAACCATTAAGGGGCAGCTTGTAGCGTGCTTGGAGAAAGGGACGGAATTCAAACGCTTGTGAGAATCGGGCAAGACGCTGCTCTTCGGCAGCTCCTTCAAAATACCACAGAGTGTGTTTCCTGCTGTGAATAGCTAGTGTACATTGCTACACAGCTTCTGGCAACTGCTTTTTGGCAACTGTGCTGTATGGATACTGAGAGGCCTCTTTAACCGTATGACAGCTGGTAACACAACCCAGGGCTCTGCCTTCTTATTCGTAGACATATGTTTCAAATTGTGTGTTTCCCCTTTGCTGCTGGATGAGGCCCCGGCCAAACTCTTCTGCATTTTTTTTGCCAGAAAACCCTTCTAGTGCATTTTTCTCTTAATCTTTGCTCCTAGATGCTTAGTTTGCTTTATTTATTTATTTATTGTTTCTCGACCCTCAGCTAGGAGAAACAACAGATCTCTCAAAAAAGAGGGATCCAGCTGTTTAAAGTCTGCAAGAGGAACCATGGAATTCAGATTTCTGTCAACAGAGGGTGATCCATTTAATTATTCCGAAGCAGTAACTGTGTATGATCTGCTGCGGCAGAAATAAACAGGAATTTAGTGGCACCTTAAAGACGAACAAAAAATTTTTCTTTTGTGTCGGCCAAAGCTTATGCTGGAATAAAATTGATTAATTTTATTCATTGAAATATCGAAATCCCGCCTTTTTTCATGGTGCAGAGCCGCTAGTTAGTCTTCAAGGTGCCTCTAAACACCTGTTTATTAAATTATCTTTGGTCATGAATATTGTAATTCATTTGACTGATAGGTTTCCCAAGATATACACTGTCTACACCCCTTGCAAGTCAGCATAGTGCAGAGAGAACCTGAAAGCGCTTGATGCTCTGCATTTTTTCATATATATATATCGCATGAAGGGTACAGTGGTGGAAAGAAATCTCTTGGAAGAACATGACTTGGGACCCATTTTGCTGTTTGCCTGCAAGCATCCCAAAATGATACATGTTTTTTAAAATAAATAATAGGATGCTAGTCCAAAAATGGTACAAAATATCACAGTAGCAATTGGACTGAATTAGTTTTATGTGCAAAGAATTTCATCTTTGGTGACGAACGATAAAGATATCTGGGTAAAGCCTTGAGAGGTAGCAGCAAAACTAGCTTATCTATTTGTCTGGATATTTTTTTTTCAGCAGATCATCTGCTCTATATACAGGGAACTTTATGTGACTACAAAAAACCTACAGTTGATTTATTTCAGGTTCTCAGTGTTGAATGACAGCATCTTGCAGCCCAAAAGCATTCAAAGACAAAGAGTATATTTCATAAAACTCAAGCAAGTTTCACCACCTGGCACATGGCAAGGCGAAAGCTAGGTCCTCATACTCTTCTCTCTTTATACTTCTGTTACAGAATTCAAAACCCATCTGAAACAGCACAGGTGAACTGGGGAATATTCATTGGGGGAGGTACACATGACAGGTGCTGGAGAAAAGCCAGCTTAAGGCATTGCAAGGACTGTCCTGGTGGAACCTGAAAAAGGGAAGTTCTATTAATATGATATTTTAGGGGAAAGATTATTTCAGATTAGTAACCGTGTTAGTCTGTAGTAGTTGAACATAATTTGAGTCCAGTAGCACCCGAAAGACCTGACAAAGTGAGTTTTGACTCATGGAAGCTTATACCTTGGGGGGGGGAAATGAACTTTAAGGGGCTGTTGGACTCAAATTTAGTAAAATGATTGGGAGGATGTGCTTTAAAGATTTAATCTGGAGAAGATTGCCCCATTAGTGTTTCAGGTTCTGGACCTATAAACTATATTTTATGTGTGATTAATTTATGCCTAATAAAGGTTTGTTTGTTTGATAGAGATTTACCCAGCAATTTTTTTTACTGTTGTTAGCTACTTGCTTCTCTTGGACAGGATTTCCTCAAAGACTAAATTCCTCCAAGTAAATTCCAGAGGGATAGATGAAGTGGTCGTCTACATGGGTAGGTGTATTTATAGCCTGAGTATAGAGAAGAGAGAGAAGAAATGTTTTTAAACTGGGCCATAGATCAAGTGATGCAAGAGGTCCCTGCTTGTAGAGCATATAGAATTCACCCAATTTGTAAAACCTCACTATGACTTCATACAGAAAGATACGCAGATCAGTGAGCCTTTGATGGCAGGGCCAATTATGCCACACCGTCATAGCACTGTTTGAGTCAGAGTTGGCATTGAGTTTGTTCCTGAGTTTATATCTCCATTAGGTGACACCTTATTGCTAATGGGTGTATAATAAATCGGTTCTAGTGCACGAATTTCCTTCCCTGACCTGTTCGTGCACTAGCTAAATATGTCATTCTGAATAGTGTTCCTGGTGGTTATAAAGTGTCAGAGTTCCAGTAAGAGTTCCAGTAAGGCAAGAAAAACCTGCACCCGGATTACTGCCTGTAGTAATCCATTTAGAAAAAATAAACAAACTCCCCTAGAATTCCTCAGTGACACGCCATTAAAGCTTGGGCCCTATTTCAGCAGCTGTTTGTACTCTAACTTCTCCGAAGAACCAAGCACAAGTATAGGAATGTGGAATGTTTTCTAATTGGCACCAAGTCCTTAATCTTGAGACACAGACTTGTTTGTGTGCAATGGCAATGTCGCTTTCTTGCTCAACCAGAACTTTTGTTAGAAGGGAAATGCGCTACAAAGTTTAGTGACTATCCTAAAGTTTGGCAATTGATATAAGAATTCCTTCAAAATGTACTTCAATTGCCTGTGGAAACTTAAGGGCTATAATTAGACAAATGGCCAATTCCTGGGAAGATGTCTCAGATTTTCTTATGCCTAGTTCACAAAACTGCCCTGCGTTTCTCTTTCTCCCTGTTACTGATTTTTGAAGTGTTCCAGGCCCAGTCCATAAGATACAAGTGAGCATATAGCTGGTGCACGCTCTTTACTGTTAAAACAACTAGCCCCAAAATGCCGAAACTCAAGAGAGAAGAGACCCATAAAAAAACAGATGGCAAGCAGAGTTCCAAAATACTGGAGAGAGGTGTTCGCAGGTCATTTACCTCCCCCATCCCAGAAGCAGATTTTGTGACTTGGAGAAACAGCTTTCCCCTTGAAACTTTGAGGGGAAACCCTGTGAATGTGTGATATTGCTCATATTGCTCACGGTGATGTCCTCACTTTTGAACCAGACCTCCTCGCTTTTCCACCCTGTGTGCCCATTTAACACAATAGAATTATGACAAAGGCTCAAGCTGCACTGTGAAATCCTTCCTTCGCTGAGGTGCTGTAGCATAAGGAAAAGAGGCAAAAGCCAGCCTTACCCCAGTGGTGCAGCGGGACTGGATGTTTGTCCTTTGTGTTTTTCTTTCTGTTCTCTTCATTTCATGTCAGCTCTCCTCCCATTTTTGACCCTCGCTGCTGCGTTCTCTCTCTCTCTTCCCTTGCTCTTGTCCCTGATGCTGACAGCCAGCTGCTGTCTCTGGCTGAGTTGTATGTGTGCGATTGCTCGTGCGCTCTCTCTCTCTCTCTCTCTCTCTCTCTCTCTCTCTTTTTGTTGTTGGTCGTCCTGGAGATGCGAAGTTTCATGTTACAAGCACACCAGGGAGAGGGGAGGGCAAGTGGAGATTTGCAGCTGGTATAAGCTCCCCGAAGCAGAGCTCCTGAAAGCAACACTTGCTGCAAGCTCTACGTGTTACTCTTGACTTCGTGCAAAGTTTCCTCTCTGTTTTTATAGTCCGGGTTGTAATTGAGCAAGTTTCCCCTCTGTTTTTTTGTCTACTTAGTCAAGGAATTAGCCTGGCCAGGAGCTTCTAAATCCTTTGCTGTCTACCAAAGAATAATCAACAGCTGTTCAAAGAAGAAACAGCTAATAATAAAGAAAGGAATATAAGAATGGGAATTCCTTCTGGGTTTCACATTTATGGAAGCATGTGATTCCTTAGGTTTTTCTTAGGGATGCCCTAGGATTTTTATTGTTTGGTGATTTTTATCACATTGAAAAACCATTAGGCTGAATTGTCTGAAATGAACTTGTGAACAGACTTGGCTGTCTTTCTGTAAACCAACCAAAGGAGGGGTTTCAGCTGGAGTTTGACAGTTTATGGCAGGGGTAGGGAACCTGCGGCTCTCCAGATGTTCAGGAACTACAATTCCCATCAGCCCCTACCAGCATGGCCAATTGGCCATGCTGACAGAGGCTGATGGGAATTGTAGTTCCTGAACATCTGGAGAGCCGCAGGTTCCCTACCCCTGGTTTATGGCCTTTAGGAACCCATGTAATCCAATAACATAGATTAATCATGCAGCATTTTTGTTCGATGACTGCTGATCTGTTGATCCCTGGTGTTGAACCCTTTGGTGTAGGATCTCTTGTATTGTTATATAACACTAGGAGTGGAAAATTAAAAGTTTAAAACCAAATTCATACAACAATGCTGATCAGCAGGAAAAGACAGATCTTACAGAATTTGCTAGATGTCTGCACGGAGGACCACGCTAAGTTCAGAAACAAAGCACCACACAGAGAGAGAGGGAGAGAGGGGGAGGGGGAGGGGGAGAGGGGGAGGGGGAGGGAGAGAGAGGGAGGGGGAGAGAGGGAGGGAGGGAGAGAGGGAGAGAGAGAGAGAGTGTGTTAGTTAGTTAGTTAGTTAGTTAGTTAGTTAGTTAGTTAGTTAGTTAGTTAGTTAGTTAGTTAGTTAGTTAGTTAGTTAGTGTTGGCAAGTTGCTTCTGACTCATGGTGGCCCTATAAATCAGTGTCCTCCCAAATATCTTATTGATAGCAGCCTTGTTCAGATCTTGCAAATGGAGGGGCTTCCTAAAGGAGTAGAAACCAACTATAATCTCCCATTGCTCCTGAAGTGATCATGAGCAGGAAGGCTAGGGAGGCCAGCACTAAAGTCTTCAAATTTGTAGGATGGTGACATTCGTAGGATCCTGACATTCTCCTCAGAAGCATCTGGGAAGTGCTTATTTTCTACTCCATCAGTAGACTTGCTCTGGGTTCAAAGTTAGTAACTATGTGGACTTTCCCTGGCCACTGAGGTGGCAGAGGGGGTATGTCCCTGATAGCATGTGAAGAGTCTATGCACATGTTTAATATTTATTCTGGGTGTGAGATGTAGTGATAGTTCTAGCAGTCTGTCATTTTTCTGTGCAGGTAGAAGGTCTCTGCTATCTCTTGCCACCTTCTTATATTGGCTACTACATGGCTACTACATTTACAGAAATACTGTTCCATTTAGACAGATGAATTCTCCAGTACTCTCTTATTGTGAAACAGAGCAACAATTCAGTCTAGCCAAGTAATGTTCACCCTGATGGGTGTTGGTTAAGTGTTGCAGTATTTCTGGCAGAAGACGTTCCTAATCAAACTGCCAGGGGCTACTCCTGCGAGATCAAGATAATGTCTTATCTGCTGCAGCTAAGCATTGCCTGTATTTTCCTAGCTATACTCTTTTGCACCGAAATATGACAGTAGAATTGTGTATTAATTCACCATTTCCTAGTAGACAGTCTTTGTTCTAGAATGCTCTTCTTGGGTCCTAGTGCCTCTTCTAGGCACTAGGACCCAAGAAGAGCATTCTAGAACAAAGAAGGTCCAGGGAGTGACAAATGAATATGCAGCTCTACTGTCATCTTTCTGTGGAAAAGAGTATAGTCTTTTTCATTATCGGAATGTGTTGAAACATTTATGTGGAGTTTTTCCCCCCTCAGTTACAACTTAAACAATATTGGAAAGAAGAAAATCATGATTTATCCTTTTTTTAATTAGTTGCTATTAACCAAAACCAAAATGTTGTTTCCTGAGTAGCATCATGGAATGATACATTGTCTCCCATATAGCTTTAAAGCTAGTTTGACTAGCTAAGGACCCTTGGCTTTTCCAATTGGCTAGCATGAAGCAGTTTCTAGAAAGGCGTGGAGAAAAAATTAAACACCGTAGTCTTTCACTGGTTGCGTACAGAGTGGTTTTTTTTAAGCTGAGTGGTGTGAATCAGTGCTTTTTTGCAGCGATTATAAAGATAGCTTTGTCATAGTGTTCTCTCCCTCTCGCCTCACTCTGCACACACTTTCTGCTTGTGTGACCTGAGCTGTAAACAGCTCTGTCCCCGTTCTCTCTACCTGAGCGGTACTATTCTGTTATAGCACAGAGAGATGGTTGTTCTGCCTGTTGCTTTCCCGAAGCCATCAAGTCTCGGAAACTTTTCTGTTTGACCCCTCCCCCAAATAAAATCAAAGTGCTATAAAATGTTTTGCATCCTATTTTTAAATGCCAGAGAGACACCCTGCTGGGATTCTTCACATTTTTGTATCAGTGGTCCTATGCATGTGGTACTCTGTCCACCCCTTCTGTTCATGTGAGAAACGTTTGGTTGGTATTTGAACTATTGGGAGTATTTGGACTTTGCATTTAGAAAAACTGCACATTTGGGGTCAAATCTCGTTTTAGAATTTTCCAGCACCAAGAGGGAGCGCTATTCATTTAAATGGATTTATGCTCTGTCCCTTCTTGAAGAGTTCCAGGCAACTCATAAAGTGATCTAGTTGAGATCAACCTACTCCTTTCCACTGGAAAACCTAAAGTAATAACTGGAAAGGAATCACTTTGCCATTGAAACTTGCAGAAGACTTTGCCACCTTTCATACATCTCTATTTGTGTGCAGAATGAGCTTTTTATAATTGGGAACAAAGGCACTGAGATCCTGTCAGTTGTCTTTCCACAAAACCTTACAGTACCTTATCACTACTTGAAAAGATGAGGGAGAGCAGACTTGTGGATAAAAGGAACAGACTAAACTTCTCTCTCCTGGGTGGTAAAAGTTTTTCACTTTCACTTGGATACTTCACCCACTGAACACAGGGGCTCTTCTGAGCCAGACTATCACGGTGTGACAGACCCCCTCACCTTCCTAACTCACTGAGGCCAGCTAAGCTTGTCAGATTTCCCACCTTTTTCAGGGACTGTGCTGCTTTGGATGGCGGTGTGAAGTGAAATAAAGCACTATAGCTCAACCTTATAACTGTCCCAGAAGGTAAAAGGAGCCTGTTATTTTAACTTCTGGCAAACCCCTTTTCAAGGCACAAAATAATATTCAGGCAGGTTCAACAACAAACCGCATTCAAGTTTATTAACAGAGGAGATGGAATAGGGAAACTTAGATGGAAGGTAAAGGGGCTGGAGAAATATATATAAACAAGAGCTTTGGCTTATAATTCAGTTCTTAGCTTCAGGCACAGGACCAGGCTTATTATGTACCATCTCAGCAACATCTAAGCTATTGTAATTGACACTTAATACAATAGCTTAGATGTTGTTGAGATGGTACAGTTTCTTAAGATGTTTCAGTCACTTAAGATGGTCCTGTGCTCAAGGATTAATAGGCTGCTACGTATATGCAGTACCCTCACAGTCTTCTCTCAGTTAGAAACCCAAAATAAACATAACTCTCTCTATGGAGGCAAAATAAAGCAAAACCTCAAATACTCCAGACTAACTGGTTCCATGAATTCTTCTTCCCTCTCTTATAAGATCTTTTCCTCTTTGGTTTATTTATTATAGCCCCCTGTGGAAAGACTCTGGGCTTCCACCTCAGCTATGGCCCCTCAATAAACAACCACCAGTTCTACCAGTCTGGGTATAATTTTGCTTTCTCACATCCCAGGCTGTCACAGTATAAATAGGTTTTCCACACAAACTGACTGAAATATTCCATAGAGATTATATATTTAGCACAGAAGGCAGTTAGATGTTTACTCAAAGGAATCCCAAATCCAAAAGCCCTTTAAACTTTTCTTGTCAGAGAAATATCCTCCACTCTCTCTGGGTCATCCAGTTCTACACCAATCAGAGTACAGATTTGCACACCCAATTAGGTTGCTTCCCCTGTTCCCAAGATATTTATTCCGCACTCTGAATGTAAACAACAGTTCTTCTGACAGACCTGTACCTTTTCAATTCACTTTTCCTGTGCCGTCTGTCACATGTGGCTTCTTAGAGTTAAATCCCTGATTGTGACAACTCACACCAGAGTAAGTTATGCAGAGTTTCAAGGCAGATTTGGTGCTATGTGAAAGGAACATGCAAACATATCTGCCTGGCAATGTTACTCTCAATTCTTGTTACACAGGCTACTCATGTAAAGGGAGGAAGGATAGTATGAACCCTGGCACAGTATGAACCCTGTTCCTTTAAATGATTATGGTATTTTGTAACTCAGCATAAAAGCTAGTAGATGGGGCTGTCAAGAAACATTCTGTGGGTACAAAACATTTTTTTTTGCTGTCAAGTCACATCTTACGATGGCCCCATTCTGTGACTGGTGGGGTCTGTGGTAGGGGGCTGCCTCTTCCGCACCTTTGCTAATCCAGGGCCACTCCGCCTCACCTGCAGAGAGAGGTTTTTTCCAGAAAGCAAAAGATGGAGGGAGGAAAAGGCTGGCTTCTCCATCAGCTCACAAGGAGCTGGAATAAGCCCATGTGACCAAGTTGCAGGGTATGCTCTCTTCCTCTGGGTTTTCTGGCTGCAGAATGACTGGGCTGATAGAGAGACACTGAGACAATGCAAGAGGTCATGGTTGCTATGACAGTAGAACCCTTGGGTCCTTGCAGTTGGGGAGAGACTGGTAAGATAGATGTTGGTTGGAGAAGGGTACCACTGGACGGTTTTTCTCTAGTTTGGGGAGTTGCCTTAAATTCAAGGTTTCTGTTCATAGGTATAGCCTTTTTCTTAGAAGAGTGGTTGTATTCAGTGTTGTCTTCTTTTGAATAAATGTGGTAGAATCTGGAACCAATGGCCTGGAATATATGGCTTTGTAGCCAATGGCACCTTTAAAACCAACAAAGTTTTATTCTTGCTATAACCTTTTGGTTATACCTGTACTCTTTTGGAACCCCTTTCAAATGCCAACAAAGGTATTTGAATTTGATTTTCTGCTGTTTAGCCTTCCTTCAACGTGGAAAGATAATCCTTCAATACAGAATGCTGAATATTCAATACAGAATAAGTTTTTCTGGCAGAGGAAGTCTCAGCATTTGAAAGGGGTTCCAAAAGAGTACCTGGCAAACCTGTACTCTGGTATACTTCAGCTATCTGAAGAAATATGGAAGTTTATACCAAAAATAAAATTTGTTGGTCTTAAAGGTGCCACAGGGCTCAAACTTTTTTCTGCTGCTTCAGACCAACACAGCTACCGAAGAAGAAGAAGAAGAAGAAGAAGAAGAAGAAGAAGAAGAAGAAGAAGA
>NC_059433.1:46602-61662 GCF_021028975.2 Sphaerodactylus townsendi | reverse complement strand
CAATAATAATAATAATAATAATAATAATAATAATAATAATAATAATAATAATAACAACAACAACAACATTACTGTAGGTGAGTTGCAGAATTTCAGTGTTAGCTGCAAGGCATTGGTAACTCCAGTTAACAGCTGACCTGTCCATCTAGGAAGGAGAATCCTGTGCTTTTCTAAACTTCCCCTCACTTTCATCCAGGTAAGGGAAGATAGTCTAAGGCTGTATTCAAATATCACATGTAACTATGGTTAAATACTAATTTACACAATCCCAGCTTGTTGCCCAGCTCCCTTACTCTTCCTGCCTTCCTTCTTGCACAATGAATCCCATTTAAAACTAAATCAAGCTACCTGTGACACATGAGTACAGGGTTGGGTGTTAAATCAGAGTCAATCCCTTGGGCTGAACTGTGGTTTGGAATCACATTTGCAAACAGAGATCACAGATGACCTTCTAATTTGAAGCACACAGTTTATCATTAGTGAACCATTTGTGTCTTTGGCCTGGGATCTTCCTTTAGACTCTCTGTGCCTCCGTTTCCATGATTCCTAGCTGGTAATGGAAGCGACTCCAAGCAAATCATTTATATGTCTAATAGCAACTTGGGGTCTCATCTGTGGATACTTAATACGCTGATTGAGCCCACATTAGAAGAGGAGAATTTTTCCCTCCAAACTTGGGGGACTCCCTAAGGTTTCAGAAAAACCTTAACCCTCTAATAAAAAGGTTTGGGTTTTTTTAAAAAAAGTCCTAAAATTCAGTGGGTGAGAGAAAAAGATCAGGGGAAAACAATGCTGAAGATACTGCTATTGAGAGAAATCCTTTCCCCGTCCCCACCCCCACACACCCCACACCTGCAGCCCTTCTTCTCCCCCTAGTCTGGCTGGTTAGAAGCTGACATGAAGGTTTTAAAAAGGCAACTGAGCCAGTGGCTAAAGAGGTTGAGCAGAGAAGGAGCCTCCCCTCCCACTTGCAAGCCTCTGTAGTCGCCAGCTCAGCTGTCTCCTTAGCTTCTAACTGGCCAGACTGTGGAAAGAAGCAACACTGGAAGTGGGCGGGGCGGGAGGGTGTGGGAAGGCAGGAGAGGAGGATTTTCTGCCCATTCCAGCATTGTCTTTCCCCTCAGTCTGGATGGTTAGAAACCAGCAGAAAGGTTTAAAAGGACAGCTGAGACAGCGATTACAGAGACTTCTTCTCACCTTGGCCTCTGTAGCTGGCTCAGCTGTCCCTTTAAAAACTTTCCTGTTGGCTTCTAACCTGCCAGACTTAAGAGAAGCAGCTCTGAAGATGTGGGGGGGGGGGATTCTTCATGAGAAGAAATAGAGAGGGAGTAGGTTGACAAAGAAGAGGAGGGGGTAGATGAACAGAGAAGGGAAGAAAGGGGGAAGAGACAAGGGTAGGTTGACAGATCAGAGAATGGGAAGAAGGGGGAACTGGGGGTATTATTATTTATTATATTTATATCCTGCCCCCCCCCACCCCAACCGAGGTGGGGCTCAGGTGTACAACATGAGGGTAAAAACTGTTACGCAACAATTTACAATCTAAATAATAATAATACTATGGAGCCTGAAATGACAGCAACTCCCCCAGACTAGTATATGCATTAAATATTCTAAACAGTATAGGCGCAGTGGTGGCGAACCTATGGCACTCCAGATGTTCATGGACTACAATTCCCATCCAATTGGCCATGCTGGCAGGGGCTGATGGAATTGTAGTCCATGAACATCTGGAGTGCCATAGGTTCACCACTACTGGGAAATAAACAAACATATATGACCTAGAACAGTGATGGTGAACCTTTGGCACTCCAGATGTCATGGACTACAATTCCATCAGCCCCTGCCAGCATGGCCAATCCCAGGGGCTGATGGGAATTGTAGTCCATAACATATGGAGTGCCAAAGGTTTGCCACCACGGACCTAGAAGATCAGTGGTTCTCAACCTTCCTAATGCTGCGACCCTTTAATACAGTTTCTCATGGTGTGGTGACCCCCAACCATAAAATTGGTATATATAAAATATAAAAAGGCCATTTTCTGATGGTCTTAGGCGACCCCTGTGAAAGGGTCATTCGACCCCCAAAGGGGTCGCGACCCACAGGCTGAGAACTGCTGACCTAGATTGAAGACAAAGGAGGGAGCTGAAAAGAGAAGCTAGAGGAAAAGAGAACAGAGAGAGAGAGAGGACCAAAATTCAGGCCAGCAGATAAGAAAGAGGTAAGGAAATACGGTACGGGAAAGCAGAGGGATTCACCCTCTCTGCAATTTTCTTGCGGTCCCAATTTGTATATGTCCCTACTTGGCCTCTGCGATCTGCAGAGGCAAACTTACTGGTGGTCCCCGGCCCCTCAATGATGCAACTGGCCTCTACCCGGGCCAGGGCCTTTACAGCCCTGGCCCGATCGTGGTGGAATGCTCTACCATATCGAAATTCTCAGGTCAGGGTCACAAAGACAGAAAACAGATATTTCTGCAGACTTGTGGGGTGGGGGCACCCGCAGGTTTGTTGAAAAATCTAAAGCTAAAATAGACATTGGAAGGTTTAAATCCCTCTGAAAGAATATGGTAGTCTATGCATACACAGAGAAGACTCCTGGAGCCACTCTGGGCCAGCCATAGCAGAGTCTAAAAGCTGCTCTGGGCCCAGCTGCAGCCAAGGTGAAGTTCTGGAGTCATTCAAGGGCCTAGCTGATGTGGCAGCTGGGCCCAGAGGTGGTTGTGAATGCCTGGAGCTGCTGCAGGCTCTGTGATTGGGGTGGGGTGAAATTGGAAGGGAGACATATCAGGACTTTGTGGGTTTGGGGGGGATGGGATTCCCCCCCCACACACAATTATTGTGAGCCCCCATGTGAATGCCTGATAAGCAGAGTGCTTTGCATAGCATCATAATGGAGACATACCACATCTTAAGAATATAGGCTTACTGTTCTATTTTATCCCCTTTCTTGCCCTATTCAGGTGACTATTTCCTAAACAATTGAGCATCCTCTCTCCCTTGGCTGAGTGTTTCAGCACTTCAGTCCTTATGAATGTTAATTACAGTTCAGAACAATCGGCATTTTATTTATGCAATTGTTGGCCAGAAGTAGTTGCAAATCTGCTTTTCTTCCGTGTAGCTCAGAGTGGATAATTGCTGATGAATAGGCAAAGGTATTCTCTATTAAATGCTTTGTACAAACTGTCTTTTGAATGAAGGTTTTTTCCCATTTATGGTGAAATTCATTATTATATTTTGCCTTCATTTGTACTAGCTCTGGATTAAATAATTTCCATTGCCACTAACTGCACTTGAATATCATACTTCAAGATATTGTCTTTCCAAAAGTCTGATTGATGGAATATTTGCTTTCAGGAAACCAACTATAATAAGGGACAGCGGATATTATTTCGTTATTATCCATTCATCTTTGTGCTTTGAAGGGAAAAGGCCTCAAAGTTCTCAGGATGATCAAAGAAGACCAGACCCTCTTTTCTCGTGAAACAAACCAGAACCTTTCTGCCTGCCTGTCAGTCTTGGCAGTGGTTGAATATTTGAATTGTGGAAAGAGCTGTTGCTTTGGCTGCTTGAGCGGGCCTGTTAGCAAAGCAGGGCTTTTTTGCCAGCAAAAAAAAATCTCATTGCTCTACAGAAGGCCCTAATGAGAATATTGTGTTGCTGAAATGGGTGCCATCTCCCAGCATAGCCACAAACTGGTGGTACAAAGTCACTCAAATAAGACACAGTTTGTTGGGCTGTTGTGGGGTTTCCGGGCTGCATGGCCGTGTTCCAGTAGCATTTTCTCCTGTCGTTTCACCTGCATCTGTGACTGGCATCTTCAGAGGATCTGATGGGAGTAAAGCTGATTGGCTTTATTACCATCAGATCCTCTGAAGATGCCACCCACAGATGCAGGCGAAACGTCAGGATATAATGCTACTGGAACACGGCCGTGCAGCCTGGAAACCCCACAACACCCCAGTTATTCTGGCCATGAAAGCCTTCAACAATACAAGACGCAGTTTATTTTTAATCATGCCTTTCACTACACCATGGCCACTGCAGTCCAGGGGAAAGAAGTTGACCCTGGGAAAACTAGATCTCAATCCCATACTGAAGTTTTTTTCCCCCCATTTATTATGAAACTCATAGCCATGTTTTGCCTCTATTTGTACTGGTTCTGGATTAAGTAATTTCCAGTACCAGTAGCTGAAGTTTAATACTTCAAGACACTCTGAAGCCATGGGCAAAACGAAGTCACTATTTGGCCCATGAAGGGGAAGAACAACGAACCAAGTAAAATGGCAGTTAAGAGGTTGAATATAGTAATGTGATTATAAAGCTCCCCCCCCCCCCCCAATGTTTAAGGGGCAGTGCAGAATACTTTATCGGGCTGTGAACCATAGAGGAGCTTCTAGATTTAAAGTCAAATACCAGTGTTTATCCTCTGTGCTCTTTGAGAAAATAATTACAACTGGTTAGTTGGCTTTTGAACCTCACTCAAACAACAAGGGTGGGTCCTCAGCAGAAAAGTTCTCCCATTAAC
Organism: Sphaerodactylus townsendi; assembly: GCF_021028975.2. Classification (NCBI taxonomy): domain Eukaryota; kingdom Metazoa; phylum Chordata; class Lepidosauria; order Squamata; family Sphaerodactylidae; genus Sphaerodactylus; species Sphaerodactylus townsendi. The sequence goes on along the minus strand of NC_059433.1, from coordinate 57,135 downwards.
TGAGGTGATGACAACCGCAGGAATGCATCGTACCATGTCACCAAAACTAGTTTGGCAGCCTTCAATTGATGCCCTGTATTCAGTCATTCTCTGGTTTTCCCCCTGCATTTCTGCATATTTAATTTCTCTAAATAAACAAAATAAAACACTTCCTTCTACTGATAGAGGGGGTTGCCAGGTGAGTGCTGTCTCCCCAAACCGAGCTACAGGTCTCTCACAGAGTTCTCTGTTTACCTACTAGCGGAGCTAGGATTACTTGAACGCTGTGAATGATTTGGCTACCGGAGTTACCTATGCATACCCTAATAACATTATTTCATTTAAATGCTTTTTATATACCACAGTACAGCTGCAGAGATAAGTACTATCCAATTATTATTCATATGATGAAACAGCAGCATGAGAAATTCATTGTCAGATCTAAGTGGCTTAATTTCTGTTGTTTGTGTTTCTGTTTATCACATCATGGTGTATTTGTAAGAGCAAGTAACCCTGGGAAAAATTACAGGAAAATGTTCATGCTAATATTTCCTCATACAAGCTGATGGTTCAAATTCATCCTTGACACCTAAGCCTGAAACTGGCAAGACCCAGCCTACAGTACCTTGTTAATGTACTCAGGCTGTTGAATGTGCTCAAGCATTCAAACTTTGCATAGGTGTTCAGCACAAAATGGACTGACTAACTCAGGGGTGTCCAACTCTGGCACTTCAGATGTTCACGGACTACAATTCTCATCAGCCCCCTGCTGGTATGGCCAATTGGCCATGCCAGTAGGGGCTGATGGGAATTGTAGTCTGTGAACATCTGAAGCGCCAGAGTTGGACACCCCTGGACTACTTAGGTGGTTGTTATAACCCAGCAGGTAGCTTGTATGAGTTTCTCGCTAAACCTATGTCTTGCAGGATAGTTTTGAGTAGCAATAAAATCCATTGGAACTGTTTGGGAAAATAAAAATAGCTGAATTGAAAATAAAATTTGGACTTGGACCTTTGTATATGTGCATGCAGCTGTATGCTTTCAGGTATTCTTAATCTGCATTTAATAATCTCATACCCAAGTTTACTTTTACTCACAAGAAGGGTAAAGTGTGGGATAAACAGTTGTTTTTGAAGCCTTGCTAACCTAAGGGTGGATGTCTCCTCACCCCTTGCAACTATAATGAAGTGTGTCATTTCCTGCAGTTTAAAGGTTTGCAGTTTATGCCGCAGCTTCTTTTTGTTGTGGTGTTTCTCTTGTGTCTTCAATCTGCCTTTTAGCTTACCCCATCGTTTTCAAGTGTCTGCCTCCTACTTGGGGACTCCATCTGCTGCAAACCATTAAGGGGCAGCTTGTAGCGTGCTTGGAGAAAGGGACGGAATTCAAACGCTTGTGAGAATCGGGCAAGACGCTGCTCTTCGGCAGCTCCTTCAAAATACCACAGAGTGTGTTTCCTGCTGTGAATAGCTAGTGTACATTGCTACACAGCTTCTGGCAACTGCTTTTTGGCAACTGTGCTGTATGGATACTGAGAGGCCTCTTTAACCGTATGACAGCTGGTAACACAACCCAGGGCTCTGCCTTCTTATTCGTAGACATATGTTTCAAATTGTGTGTTTCCCCTTTGCTGCTGGATGAGGCCCCGGCCAAACTCTTCTGCATTTTTTTTGCCAGAAAACCCTTCTAGTGCATTTTTCTCTTAATCTTTGCTCCTAGATGCTTAGTTTGCTTTATTTATTTATTTATTGTTTCTCGACCCTCAGCTAGGAGAAACAACAGATCTCTCAAAAAAGAGGGATCCAGCTGTTTAAAGTCTGCAAGAGGAACCATGGAATTCAGATTTCTGTCAACAGAGGGTGATCCATTTAATTATTCCGAAGCAGTAACTGTGTATGATCTGCTGCGGCAGAAATAAACAGGAATTTAGTGGCACCTTAAAGACGAACAAAAAATTTTTCTTTTGTGTCGGCCAAAGCTTATGCTGGAATAAAATTGATTAATTTTATTCATTGAAATATCGAAATCCCGCCTTTTTTCATGGTGCAGAGCCGCTAGTTAGTCTTCAAGGTGCCTCTAAACACCTGTTTATTAAATTATCTTTGGTCATGAATATTGTAATTCATTTGACTGATAGGTTTCCCAAGATATACACTGTCTACACCCCTTGCAAGTCAGCATAGTGCAGAGAGAACCTGAAAGCGCTTGATGCTCTGCATTTTTTCATATATATATATCGCATGAAGGGTACAGTGGTGGAAAGAAATCTCTTGGAAGAACATGACTTGGGACCCATTTTGCTGTTTGCCTGCAAGCATCCCAAAATGATACATGTTTTTTAAAATAAATAATAGGATGCTAGTCCAAAAATGGTACAAAATATCACAGTAGCAATTGGACTGAATTAGTTTTATGTGCAAAGAATTTCATCTTTGGTGACGAACGATAAAGATATCTGGGTAAAGCCTTGAGAGGTAGCAGCAAAACTAGCTTATCTATTTGTCTGGATATTTTTTTTTCAGCAGATCATCTGCTCTATATACAGGGAACTTTATGTGACTACAAAAAACCTACAGTTGATTTATTTCAGGTTCTCAGTGTTGAATGACAGCATCTTGCAGCCCAAAAGCATTCAAAGACAAAGAGTATATTTCATAAAACTCAAGCAAGTTTCACCACCTGGCACATGGCAAGGCGAAAGCTAGGTCCTCATACTCTTCTCTCTTTATACTTCTGTTACAGAATTCAAAACCCATCTGAAACAGCACAGGTGAACTGGGGAATATTCATTGGGGGAGGTACACATGACAGGTGCTGGAGAAAAGCCAGCTTAAGGCATTGCAAGGACTGTCCTGGGTGGAACCTGAAAAAGGGAAGTTCTATTAATATGATATTTTAGGGGAAAGATTATTTCAGATTAGTAACCGTGTTAGTCTGTAGTAGTTGAACATAATTTGAGTCCAGTAGCACCCGAAAGACCTGACAAAGTGAGTTTTGACTCATGGAAGCTTATACCTTGGGGGGGGGAAATGAACTTTAAGGGGCTGTTGGACTCAAATTTAGTAAAATGATTGGGAGGATGTGCTTTAAAGATTTAATCTGGAGAAGATTGCCCCATTAGTGTTTCAGGTTCTGGACCTATAAACTATATTTTATGTGTGATTAATTTATGCCTAATAAAGGTTTGTTTGTTTGATAGAGATTTACCCAGCAATTTTTTTTACTGTTGTTAGCTACTTGCTTCTCTTGGACAGGATTTCCTCAAAGACTAAATTCCTCCAAGTAAATTCCAGAGGGATAGATGAAGTGGTCGTCTACATGGGTAGGTGTATTTATAGCCTGAGTATAGAGAAGAGAGAGAAGAAATGTTTTTAAACTGGGCCATAGATCAAGTGATGCAAGAGGTCCCTGCTTGTAGAGCATATAGAATTCACCCAATTTGTAAAACCTCACTATGACTTCATACAGAAAGATACGCAGATCAGTGAGCCTTTGATGGCAGGGCCAATTATGCCACACCGTCATAGCACTGTTTGAGTCAGAGTTGGCATTGAGTTTGTTCCTGAGTTTATATCTCCATTAGGTGACACCTTATTGCTAATGGGTGTATAATAAATCGGTTCTAGTGCACGAATTTCCTTCCCTGACCTGTTCGTGCACTAGCTAAATATGTCATTCTGAATAGTGTTCCTGGTGGTTATAAAGTGTCAGAGTTCCAGTAAGAGTTCCAGTAAGGCAAGAAAAACCTGCACCCGGATTACTGCCTGTAGTAATCCATTTAGAAAAAATAAACAAACTCCCCTAGAATTCCTCAGTGACACGCCATTAAAGCTTGGGCCCTATTTCAGCAGCTGTTTGTACTCTAACTTCTCCGAAGAACCAAGCACAAGTATAGGAATGTGGAATGTTTTCTAATTGGCACCAAGTCCTTAATCTTGAGACACAGACTTGTTTGTGTGCAATGGCAATGTCGCTTTCTTGCTCAACCAGAACTTTTGTTAGAAGGGAAATGCGCTACAAAGTTTAGTGACTATCCTAAAGTTTGGCAATTGATATAAGAATTCCTTCAAAATGTACTTCAATTGCCTGTGGAAACTTAAGGGCTATAATTAGACAAATGGCCAATTCCTGGGAAGATGTCTCAGATTTTCTTATGCCTAGTTCACAAAACTGCCCTGCGTTTCTCTTTCTCCCTGTTACTGATTTTTGAAGTGTTCCAGGCCCAGTCCATAAGATACAAGTGAGCATATAGCTGGTGCACGCTCTTTACTGTTAAAACAACTAGCCCCAAAATGCCGAAACTCAAGAGAGAAGAGACCCATAAAAAAACAGATGGCAAGCAGAGTTCCAAAATACTGGAGAGAGGTGTTCGCAGGTCATTTACCTCCCCCATCCCAGAAGCAGATTTTGTGACTTGGAGAAACAGCTTTCCCCTTGAAACTTTGAGGGGAAACCCTGTGAATGTGTGATATTGCTCATATTGCTCACGGTGATGTCCTCACTTTTGAACCAGACCTCCTCGCTTTTCCACCCTGTGTGCCCATTTAACACAATAGAATTATGACAAAGGCTCAAGCTGCACTGTGAAATCCTTCCTTCGCTGAGGTGCTGTAGCATAAGCGAAAGAGGCAAAAGCCAGCCTTACCCCAGTGGTGCAGCGGGACCGGATGTGTTGTCCTTTGTGTTTTTTCTTCTGTTCTCTTCATTTCCGCTGTCCGCTCTCCTCCCATTTTTGACCCTCGCTGCTGCGTTCTCTCTCTCTCTTCCCTTGCTCTTGTCCTTGATGCTGACAGCCAGCTGCTGTCTCTGGCTGAGTTGTATGTGCGTGATTGCTCGTGCGCTCTCTCTCTCTCTCTCTCTCTCTCTCTCTGTTTCTTTTTGTTGTTGGTCGTCCTGGAGATGCGAAGTTTCATGTTACAAGCACAATGCACCAGGGAGAGGGGAGGGCAAGTGGAGATTTGCAGTTGGTATAAGTTCTCGGTATTCCTGAAAGCAATACTTGCTGCAAGCTCTACGTGTTACTCTTGACTTCGTGCAAAGTTTCCTCTCTGTTTTTATAGTCCGGGTTGTAATTGAGCAAGTTTCCCCTCTGTTTTTTTGTTCACGGTCAAGGAATTAGCTCTGGCCAGGAGCTTCTAAATCCTTTGCTGTCTACCAAAGAATAATCAACAGCTGTTCAAAGAAGAAACAGCTAATAATAAAGAAAGGAATATAAGAATGGGGAATTCCTTCTGGGTTTCATACTTATGGAAGCATGTGATTCCTTAGGTTTTTTCTTTAGGGATGCCCTCTAGGATTTTCATTGTTTGGTGATTTTTTATCACATTGAAAAACCATTGTGGCTGAATTGTCTGAAATGAACTTGTGAACAGATTCTGGCTTGCCTTTCTGTAAACCAACCAAAGGGAGGGGTTTCAGCTGGAGTTTGACAGCGCAGGGTTTCCAGCGGCTTTTCAGATACTCAGGAATTGAGCATTCCTATCAGTTTCTACCAGCATGGCCAATTGGCCATGCTGACAGAGGCTGATGGGAATTTGTAGTTCCTGAACATCTGGAGAGCCGCAGGTTCTCTACCCCTGGTTTATGGCCTCTAGGAACCCATGTAATCTAATACCAAGTAGATTAATCATGCAGCATTTTTGTTCGATGACTGCTGATCTGTTGATCCCTGGTGTTGAACCCTTTGGTGTAGGATCTCTTGTATTGTTATATAACACTAGGAGTGGAAAATTAAAAGTTTAAAACCGTCTATACAACAATGCTGATCAGCAGGGAAAAGACAGAGATTCACAGAATTTGCTAGATGTCTGCATCGAGGACCACGCCAAGTTCTGTGAAACAAAGCACCTCACACAGAGAGAGGGAGAGAGGGGGAGGGGGGGGGGGAGAGGGGGAGGGGGAGGGAGGGAGAGAGGGGGGGGGAGAGAGGGAGGGAGGGAGAGAGGGGGAGAGAGAGAGAGAGTGTTAGCGTTAGTTAGTTAAGCTAGTTAGTTAGTTAGTTAGTTAGTTAGTTAGTTAGTTAGTTAGTTAGTTAGTTAGTTAGTTAGTGTTGGCAAGTTGCTTCTGACTCATGGTGGCCCAATAAATCAGTGTCCTCCCAAATATCTTATTGATAGCAGCCTTGTTCAGATCTTGCAAAATGGAGGGGCTCTCTAAAGGAGGTAGAAACCAACTATAATCTCCCATTGCTTCTGAAGTGATCATGAGCAGGAAGGCTAGGGAGGCCAGCACCAAAGTCTTCAAATTTGTAGGATGGTGACATTCGTAGGATCCTGACATTCTCCTCAGAAGCATCTGGGAAGTGCTTATTTTCTACTCCATCAGTAGAGACTTTGCTCTGGGTTCAAAGTTAGTAACTATGGTGGGATTCTCTCCCTGGCCACTGAGGTGGCAGAGGGGGGTATGTCCCTGATAGCATGTGAAGAAAGTCTATAATATGTTTAATATTTATTCTGGGTGTGAGATGTAGTGATAGTTCTAGCAGTCTGTCATTTTTCTGTGCAGGTAGAAGGTCTCTGCTATCTCTTGCCACCTTCTTATATTGGCTACTACATGGCTACTACATTTACAGAAATACTGTTCCATTTAGACAGATGAATTCTCCAGTACTCTCTTATTGTGAAACAGAGCAACAATTCAGTCTAGCCAAGTAATGTTCACCCTGATGGGTGTTGGTTAAGTGTTGCAGTATTTCTGGCAGAAGACGTTCCTAATCAAACTGCCAGGGGCTACTCCTGCGAGATCAAGATAATGTCTTATCTGCTGCAGCTAAGCATTGCCTGTATTTTCCTAGCTATACTCTTTTGCACCGAAATATGACAGTAGAATTGTGTATTAATTCACCATTTCCTAGTAGACAGTCTTTGTTCTAGGCACTAGGACCCAAGAAGAGCATTCTAGAACAAAGAAGGTCCAGGGAGTGACAAATGAATATGCAGCTCTACTGTCATCTTTCTGTGGAAAAGAGTATAGTCTTTTTCATTATCGGAATGTGTTGAAACATTTATGTGGAGTTTTTCCCCCCTCAGTTACAACTTAAACAATATTGGAAAGAAGAAAATCATGATTTATCCTTTTTTTAATTAGTTGCTATTAACCAAAACCAAAATGTTGTTTCCTGAGTAGCATCATGGAATGATACATTGTCTCCCATATAGCTTTAAAGCTAGTTTGACTAGCTAAGGACCCTTGGCTTTTCCAATTGGCTAGCATGAAGCAGTTTCTAGAAAGGCGTGGAGAAAAAATTAAACACCGTAGTCTTTCACTGGTTGCGTACAGAGTGGTTTTTTTTAAGCTGAGTGGTGTGAATCAGTGCTTTTTTGCAGCGATTATAAAGATAGCTTTGTCATAGTGTTCTCTCCCTCTCGCCTCACTCTGCACACACTTTCTGCTTGTGTGACCTGAGCTGTAAACAGCTCTGTCCCCGTTCTCTCTACCTGAGCGGTACTATTCTGTTATAGCACAGAGAGATGGTTGTTCTGCCTGTTGCTTTCCCGAAGCCATCAAGTCTCGGAAACTTTTCTGTTTGACCCCTCCCCCAAATAAAATCAAAGTGCTATAAAATGTTTTGCATCCTATTTTTAAATGCCAGAGAGACACCCTGCTGGGATTCTTCACATTTTTGTATCAGTGGTCCTATGCATGTGGTACTCTGTCCACCCCTTCTGTTCATGTGAGAAACGTTTGGTTGGTATTTGAACTATTGGGAGTATTTGGACTTTGCATTTAGAAAAACTGCACATTTGGGGTCAAATCTCGTTTTAGAATTTTCCAGCACCAAGAGGGAGCGCTATTCATTTAAATGGATTTATGCTCTGTCCCTTCTTGAAGAGTTCCAGGCAACTCATAAAGTGATCTAGTTGAGATCAACCTACTCCTTTCCACTGGAAAACCTAAAGTAATAACTGGAAAGGAATCACTTTGCCATTGAAACTTGCAGAAGACTTTGCCACCTTTCATACATCTCTATTTGTGTGCAGAATGAGCTTTTTATAATTGGGAACAAAGGCACTGAGATCCTGTCAGTTGTCTTTCCACAAAACCTTACAGTACCTTATCACTACTTGAAAAGATGAGGGAGAGCAGACTTGTGGATAAAAGGAACAGACTAAACTTCTCTCTCCTGGGTGGTAAAAGTTTTTCACTTTCACTTGGATACTTCACCCACTGAACACAGGGGCTCTTCTGAGCCAGACTATCACGGTGTGACAGACCCCCTCACCTTCCTAACTCACTGAGGCCAGCTAAGCTTGTCAGATTTCCCACCTTTTTCAGGGACTGTGCTGCTTTGGATGGCGGTGTGAAGTGAAATAAAGCACTATAGCTCAACCTTATAACTGTCCCAGAAGGTAAAAGGAGCCTGTTATTTTAACTTCTGGCAAACCCCTTTTCAAGGCACAAAATAATATTCAGGCAGGTTCAACAACAAACCGCATTCAAGTTTATTAACAGAGGAGATGGAATAGGGAAACTTAGATGGAAGGTAAAGGGGCTGGAGAAATATATATAAACAAGAGCTTTGGCTTATAATTCAGTTCTTAGCTTCAGGCACAGGACCAGGCTTATTATGTACCATCTCAGCAACATCTAAGCTATTGTAATTGACACTTAATACAATAGCTTAGATGTTGTTGAGATGGTACAGTTTCTTAAGATGTTTCAGTCACTTAAGATGGTCCTGGCTCAAGGATTAATAGGCTGCTACGTATATGCAGTACCCTCACAGTCTTCTCTCAGTTAGAAACCCAAAATAAACATAACTCTCTCTATGGAGGCAAAATAAAGCAAAACCTCAAATACTCCAGACTAACTGGTTCCATGAATTCTTCTTCCCTCTCTTATAAGATCTTTTCCTCTTTGGTTTATTTATTATAGCCCCCTGTGGAAAGACTCTGGGCTTCCACCTCAGCTATGGCCCCTCAATAAACAACCACCAGTTCTACCAGTCTGGGTATAATTTTGCTTTCTCACATCCCAGGCTGTCACAGTATAAATAGGTTTTCCACACAAACTGACTGAAATATTCCATAGAGATTATATATTTAGCACAGAAGGCAGTTAGATGTTTACTCAAAGGAATCCCAAATCCAAAAGCCCTTTAAACTTTTCTTGTCAGAGAAATATCCTCCACTCTCTCTGGGTCATCCAGTTCTACACCAATCAGAGTACAGATTTGCACACCCAATTAGGTTGCTTCCCCTGTTCCCAAGATATTTATTCCGCACTCTGAATGTAAACAACAGTTCTTCTGACAGACCTGTACCTTTTCAATTCACTTTTCCTGTGCCGTCTGTCACATGTGGCTTCTTAGAGTTAAATCCCTGATTGTGACAACTCACACCAGAGTAAGTTATGCAGAGTTTCAAGGCAGATTTGGTGCTATGTGAAAGGAACATGCAAACATATCTGCCTGGCAATGTTACTCTCAATTCTTGTTACACAGGCTACTCATGTAAAGGGAGGAAGGATAGTATGAACCCTGGCACAGTATGAACCCTGTTCCTTTAAATGATTATGGTATTTTGTAACTCAGCATAAAAGCTAGTAGATGGGGCTGTCAAGAAACATTCTGTGGGTACAAAACATTTTTTTTTGCTGTCAAGTCACATCTTACGATGGCCCCATTCTGTGACTGGTGGGGTCTGTGGTAGGGGGCTGCCTCTTCCGCACCTTTGCTAATCCAGGGCCACTCCGCCTCACCTGCAGAGAGAGGTTTTTTCCAGAAAGCAAAAGATGGAGGGAGGAAAAGGCTGGCTTCTCCATCAGCTCACAAGGAGCTGGAATAAGCCCATGTGACCAAGTTGCAGGGTATGCTCTCTTCCTCTGGGTTTTCTGGCTGCAGAATGACTGGGCTGATAGAGAGACACTGAGACAATGCAAGAGGTCATGGTTGCTATGACAGTAGAACCCTTGGGTCCTTGCAGTTGGGGAGAGACTGGTAAGATAGATGTTGGTTGGAGAAGGGTACCACTGGACGGTTTTTCTCTAGTTTGGGGAGTTGCCTTAAATTCAAGGTTTCTGTTCATAGGTATAGCCTTTTTCTTAGAAGAGTGGTTGTATTCAGTGTTGTCTTCTTTTGAATAAATGTGGTAGAATCTGGAACCAATGGCCTGGAATATATGGCTTTGTAGCCAATGGCACCTTTAAAACCAACAAAGTTTTATTCTTGCTATAACCTTTTGGTTATACCTGTACTCTTTTGGAACCCCTTTCAAATGCCAACAAAGGTATTTGAATTTGATTTTCTGCTGTTTAGCCTTCCTTCAACGTGGAAAGATAATCCTTCAATACAGAATGCTGAATATTCAATACAGAATAAGTTTTTCTGGCAGAGGAAGTCTCAGCATTTGAAAGGGGTTCCAAAAGAGTACCTGGCAAACCTGTACTCTGGTATACTTCAGCTATCTGAAGAAATATGGAAGTTTATACCAAAAATAAAATTTGTTGGTCTTAAAGGTGCCACAGGGCTCAAACTTTTTTCTGCTGCTTCAGACCAACACAGCTACCTAAGAAGAAGAAGAAGAAGAAGAAGAAGAAGAAGAAGAAGAAGAAGAAGAA